>NC_086444.1:1004864305-1005141805 GCF_028390025.1 Pseudophryne corroboree | reverse complement strand
CTAGTTTTAAAGTATCTAATTTAGGGAAACAACCTAAGGTACTGCCCAACTACTACCTATGTTCTCAGAGATATGAGGCCTATGCTAGAGATTAAATTTTAAATTGGGTACTATATGTCACGCCATAGTTGCTGAGATTGTTTCAAGATTATTCCTTACTTACAAGGTGTCATAAAGATTTGACACTATTTTATCTCTGAATGAATGGTATACTAGCTTGCGGTGTTATATAGATATAGATATTACCACCAAAATGGGGTAAATTTACTAAGGTGAGAGGTTTTTTTTAGAAGTGGTGATTTTTTAAATTAATTTATCATTGTTGGTGTTGACACAAGTGGTTCCTATTCTCATTAATAAATAGGCAAACATTATTTGTTCCTGTACATTTTACAATAGAAATTGGGAAAACTAGGAGGAAAGTGAAAACCTGTAAAGTTTCAACTCTTTCCTACTTCATTAGGAGATTAATTCACATATTAGGCACTGGGAGAAGATGAAACAAAATAACATCAAAGCTTGTATTCAGCTGGCACTGTTTCATTGCTATTTAAAAGTGGTGAGATTTTTTTATGTAATGAAACACATTTCTTTGAATTTGCTACTTAGAATTTAGTATGCGGAAGAGTTTAATTTTACAAAGGAAGCCAGAGATTAATACATTTTCAAGATTGCAAATTACAGCAATGCTTTCCACATCTGACAAATCTTTTCTCAGTGTTAACATACATACTGCCATTAACAAGGCTGGTTAATGTCAATCTCTCCTAAATCCAATGAATTTAATGAAAAAAGTTTGAGGTCTGTCAGCATTATTTGGCACTTGTGGTGACTTTATGTTCAATAGATGACCTGATTGAGAATGTCAACATTACATTTCTAGAAAACCTCAGTTTACATCAGCTATTTTAAAATTGGGGATCTAGTTTCACTTAAGGCTATGTACAAAAAACAAGAAAAATATTCAATTACTTTCATGATTAATTATATACTTGTGCAGGAATTTAGAAGACATAATATAAGCATTTACATTAAAAAAGTTGATAGTCCAAACATTTTTGTAGGCATGGTTTAATTTAGTATCAACTTTTTCAACCTGCACATGTACAGACAGATAAACACTGATACACTTTCCCACAGACAAAGATACACTCTAATCTCTATATAACTTGCCGTATTATTCAGTTAAACTAGAATCAGTTCAACATACTGTATTTGCTTTATTCTGGTTACAGTAAGAATTATTTTTTTCTGTTAAATTATGCTTTCTTTTCTTGCTTTTCTCTATTTGCACAAAAAACTTAAATACTTCAATTAGATTTTTAATTCTACATTCAATAAAAAAGTGATTAAAGTTTAAGTGATTCAGTTGTGACTAGGGATAAAAAGTTCATATTTACTATAATTGATTACATTTATTAGCTATAATCTGCACTCATGTATCAACTGAATACTGTATATAGTGGACACAGAAGCAAATGGCAACTGGTTATACTAAATGTTTACCATATGTATGACCAGATTGTATATTCGGAAATTTGGGGTTTGCATTGAAATATAATACTACAAATGGAGACAGCATGCCCTAGGCATAAGCATTATAGGCAAATAAATGCTAAGGCATTTGACCCAAACCTAGGGGCAGCTGCCAGATTAGCATTGGGGCTGGCACTGGTGTGGATGAGGATTGCTTGGTTGCCATGTCATCCCCTTTCCCCAGTTGGGCTGCACCGATATTCTCAGCACTCTACTCTGCAGGGCAGGCTGTACTGTATGTTAATAAGTTGTGGCGTTACAGAAAACTGCAAAGGAGGACATAGTCACCAAGACAGGACCAGATTATAGGTGGAGCTGTAGACAGAGAGGAGGGGTGCTATTTCCCCCCTGGAATCCACCTAGCACACTAAAAATGACCTGTAACCATACCTGCACGTATCTGGTAATAGAAATTCTGAGAATTGGTCACACATGTTTGCAAACACATGTTTAGCTGCTGAGCCACTTCACAGGATCTCTGATATCAGCAGTCCTAACACTACATAATAGCAGTGCCCACATAGGGCTATGTGATTTGTCTACAGTAGGGCCTCATGATAAAGGCTATTACTAAAACACATCCAGACAGAGAGCTAACTTACCTGGGAGACACCCCCAGGATCTCCCATTAGCACTACAAGGAACAGCATGCCTTCCAAATACTGCTCCCATTCAATGCCTTTCTCACACAAGCAAACAATGGCAGTTGCTCGATCATTCCTGGAGATAATTATATATCAAGTGCCAGAAAAGGGAAGGGGTCACAAACAAACACCAAAGACAGGAAAAAGCACCCCATCTCTGACTGCTGTTTGCTCCTTTTTTGTGAGTCTCCCAACCAGCATCAGTGCTGTAGAGTGAGAGTTTCATAGCATAATCTGGCCAGGGACAGTTATCATCATGTGGTCTATTTAGACACACATGGCTGATCACAGGCAGCCTCTCTGACCTCAGCCTTCACTGCCAGCTGTGACATGGCTTGAAACCCGTGTTCAGTGACTGAAGCGGGACCCGGGAAAGAGGTGTTAAAGGAGTATTAGTAGAGCACTATATTTATATTCTTATATATACTAAGATAGACAAAGTATGTTTTTAACAGTCCAATTATCGCTATACACAGTGAGTGATTAGCATGTTCATTAAAATAATAAAATTAATGCATAAATCTGTGTTTTAAAGTGTAAGCTTTTGACACTGATGACAATTTACATGGATAATAGGAGTTTGCGTACAATCAGCATACACTTTTGAAAGCTTACTTTTACTTTCATAAAACAAATTTCTCTTGTCAATGTGCTTTTGTATCTAATCATACTGCTAGATTTTAGGGGGTCATTCCGAGTTGATCTTAGCTGTGCTAAACTTATCCCTGGATAATCCCCATGTGCGGTTCAAGGGAGGGACAGGCAAGGAGTGTGCAGTGCCAGCAGTACCTGCAGACACACAACACTATCTCACCTTCTCCATTGCTCTCTGCCTCAAGACTCTGTGCTGCTTCAGCACCAGCATGTCCCTGCATGACACTGCACCGCCTCCTGACCTCTCTCTCTGCTCTAACCACACCCACCCCATCGTGCCTTAACCTCATCCACCTCCCCTTCTCTGTGCCCTAACATTAACTACCATCCTCTCTCTGTGCCCTAATGTCATCCACCTGCTCCTGACCTCTGTCTCTCTGTGCCTTAACCTCACTCAACTCCTCCTTAGCTCTCTCTCTCACTGTTCCCTAACCTCACTCACCTCCCTCAAACTGTGTCCTAAACTTACCCACCTCATCCTGACCTCTATCTCTCTGTACCCTAATCTCACCCAATTACTGACCTCTCTTGCTCTCTTTCTACACCCTAACCTTGCCCACCTCATTCTGACCTCTCTCTCTCTCTTCTCTATCTCTCTCTCTATGTTTATGAATAAAAGAAACCTAATCTAATAAAATCTGTGCTGAATAATTAATCTATACTATGATCTATTTGGGAGGTTATCTACCATTAAAAACATTCTGGAAAACAATCAACAATTTCTTAAAAGACCAATAGAAAATACATTATTGATTAGAAGTAGAACCAGTATAAAAGATTAAACTTTGTGTTTATATCTGTGTTACTCTGTAACCTGGCACTGCGAATAGAACATACTATGTTTAGACTTAAGCTTTTACAGTCATAATAAGTCATAGGGCTCAGTTCAATTAACTCGCCTCTGTACACGAAGGGGCATGTTGCCATTGCAACAGTATGTTAATGCAGGCAACGGTATCGGAGCTCACTTCCCCAAATGTTTATTTTAGTATTTAATTTATTTCATACCTGGTTTGGCTATCCAGATGTAGTTCAAAGAGTACAATAAAAAAAAATTATTGCAGAATATACTGAACTACAAGTACAGTATAAAAGCAAGCTGGACCAAACTGGGACCTGTAGTTTACTAGTTGTAAAAAAGTTTTATTGAAATAGACCCATATTTTTATTTTAAAATACAGTAGCTATTAATTCAAAACATACAGAAGTAGGCATGTACTGTCTGCCTACTACTGTGACATCACCAGTTGTAGAGAAGTTGGATGGTCTGATGAAAAAGTTGGCTGGTTGGCTGGTTTGGTGAAAAAGTTGGTTAGGTATGCAGGGCACCATTTTAGTTGTAAAGACAAGTTGGTCAGTTGGAGGAAAGTTGGTATGATGTGTGGCCCACATTAGTTGCTGTGTTTGATTTGCTCCCAACTCAGAATCAGTCCTCTTATACTGTATATGGTCTAGGCCAGGCATTCCCAACCACGGTCCTCAAGGCACACCAACAGTGCAGGTTTTAGTGATATCCAGGCTGCAGCACAGATGGTTAAATCAAAATAACTGCGCTACTAATTAAGTCACCTGTGCTGAAGCCTGGATATCACTAAAACCTGCACTGTTAGTGTGCCTTGAGGACCGTGGTTGGGAAACACTGGTCTAGGCATTATGTTATACAATTTTTTTTGCAAGTTATTTTGTAAAGCCTCACGGACCTATTTGTTACAGTTTTTCAAGCCCCATCTCCATGTTTATTCCAATTTATTAATGACTTCTAAACGCTGTGGCATGGGGCTTTTCTCCTATCACTATTGTTATCTCAGGACGGCAGTTGCTAAGGGTCAAGACAAATAAGAATGATTTATTATTGATGTCTGGACTTTCAGTGTTGTGTGCATGTGTGGAAAGTCAGATAAGAATACTTAAAGGGGAACAAGACTAGCTGGCAAAGTGGTAACAGAGTCCTCTTACCACTGCCAGCCAGTATAGCTTGGGAGCTGAGTGTCACTTGGTTGCCTCCATGACATTTTAATGGTTAATCAGGGCAAAAAAATATTTTTAGCAAAATGATGTGTTGATAAATACATTTATTTTCATCTATTTTAAACAAATAGGCCCTTAATATAGTGACAGCAAAATTAAAATTCTTTGCAAAATGAATAAATACTGTACAATAAGGTGTTTAGTAATGTCTGAAAATGTTTAGTTTTTTATTTTTATATACGGCTGTCATAGGCTATTTCACACTAAATTAAGGCACAGCACATTTCAGTATGTTCACAGGGTCTAATTCATATTTGCAAGGAAATGTACAGCCATAAGGAAGCTGCTGTGCAATTCTGTGTAATTAAAATGACAGTGAAGCAGGAGGTGACAGCAGGAGATAGACGCATCTTTATGCATTTGCGAGATTCGAGTGCTGCATCCTCAGAAGCAGCCTAGCCCATTGAGAAGTTTGCCGATGCAGACCCTTAACCTGTCACACATATATAATACGGGGTGACATGGCCCCTTTTTGTAGAAGGGTGCCAGGTGCTGCCACTATTCCACCCCACAAATTCTACATAATGTCAATCATGCAGCGGTTGACAGGGGGCTACAAGCGATTTCACAAGACCCATTCTGCACATGCGAAGACCCCACACCATCAATTTGTACATAAACCAGTCACTGTCCTTCATTTGTATTCTCAGGTACGTTAGGCCTTTTTGCATTGTATCATAATCATTTTGTAATAAATCCATGATTGCCATATACTTTTTCTTTTGAAATAATGAAATATATTATATACATTTTGAGTTTTGCTTTGTAAATTAAGAACATTGGTGAACACTTTTTGAATTCCACCATATAAAACTGTGATCAATCTTCTGTGATTTTAATGGGGAACCCTTCAAAAAATGAGAATCATTGCTACATGAATTTAGAGTATCCTGATTAGTAAAAAATAAACTTGTTCTAGAGGTTAATACTGTTATTTGCCATTTTTATGGTAGACACAATCTATCTCGCTAATGGTGCCCATACACTTGTGAGATAATCGGTGCTAACCTTCAATTAAGACCACATCTGTGAGAGAAATAGAAGGATTGTATGCACATTTTAGGTACCTTTCAACGCGATGCGCGGGCACGCCGGTCGAATATCGCGTCTCAAGATAGTATGTGCTGCACTTAATATTTATTGAATCGTAGTGCGATCGCATGTGTTTTTAAAACCACATGCACATTTTAGGTACCTTTCAACGTGATGCGCGGGCACGCCGGTCGAATATCGCGTCTCAAGATAGTATGTGCTGCACTTAATATTTATTGAATCGTAGTGCGATCGCATGTGTTTTTAAAACCACATGCTATATATCGCACTGCGATGTGCGATGGGCACTCACCCAGAGCGGACGGAGGCCGCTCCCACTCGGCGGTGACGTGCCCATCACGTGATTACCATGCGATCTATCACATGATGGCATGGTAATCACTTTGGCAGTTCAGGTGCGATTTCATCAAACCGGAACTGCCGGTGCGATACCCTGCGATGTCACATTGCGGGGCATCGCACAAGTGTATGGGCACCATTAACTTCCATGAACATGTATTTAGGGATCTCAGTGCACACTATAAAAAGAACTAACGCTAAGTTCCATTTATCTAGGTTGTATATACCAGCAAATAAATTGTAACAGTGCAACAATCTGCACCTACTACAGTATATGCTATTTTGATATTTAATAATTTAATGGGAATCACCCATCTTTTTTGTAGTCCCTTTCTACCCAAAGCTTGCTGCAGTGTTTACTTTAAATATATAAAATTTGTTTTGTGTAAATTGCATACAGTACATTATTTTGCATCTTCCTTACAATTTATATTTTCATAATTAGGCTATCTTTGGTTGTGCTGCTATAACATGTTGTAAGCATTGAGAGTGATTCTCAAAGAAAATTTGGTTACTTTGTTAATGGTGGCATTAGGATGGTTGTTCATACTTTCATTTCTTTTTGAGCATTGTGCGTGCTTTGTATGGTTAAATATGAAATAGAAAGTACAGCCAAATCTTTTAGCAACTTTAAGTATTTCTGTAACAGATATGTCAGGATTTGTTCATTATTACAGGGGGAGCTATGGTTGTAAGGGGATTCGGTTACAATCCTGATGGCCGGGACGAGACACATAAGATACCAGTACTGGAATCCTGACACACAATGGAGTGCCTATGCCAGCATACCGAAAGGGAAAACGACAAAGAAATTGGAATCCCAAACATCGAGATCCTGATCGTAGAGACAGCGGGATAAGTAAGTACTACACTGGGGATGGATGTGTTAGGACCCTCAGGGGATTTAGGGTTAAGGTGCAAGGGGGAGGGTTAGATGTATGGTGCAGGCAGGTGGTTAAGGTTAGGCACCACCAAGGGGGAGTTAGGGTTAGGCTGCCGGTGGGGGAGTGAGGGTTAGGGTTAGGCACCTAAAAGGGAGGTTAAAGGGAGGGTTAGAATACTTACCACTCTCTGTCAGGATTTTGACTGTCAGGATGCCGCTGTCATTCTCCTGACCTCTGTCATCCCGACAGCCGGCATTTCATACCCAACCTGTTGTAAGTTTTCATGTTACAGAGGGAGCATTCATAGACTGAAACTAGTTAGGCCTTTTGTATGTTTACACCATACTATTCATTCCTTCGCATTAGGCTATGAGTGCTGCTTGTTAAACTAGGGGAGAGTGAGGGCATACATATTCCAAAATATTTTAAAATGTATTTCTTTACATATTTTATTATTTTAGTCAAACTACAGATATCAGTGCAAATTATCATCATCAGCAGGACAAATATTGCACTAAGGGTATGGCACGTGCAAGAAATAACTCTACTGACAGGTGTTTCTACAGGTATGTCCACCTGTAAATATGTTCAAGTTATATGAATACAGCTGAATAAATTATAGGGCCAGATGTACTAAGCCTTGGAGAGTGATAAAGTGGAGAATGATAAACTACCAATGAGCCAGCTCCTAACTGTCATTTCTTCAACCCAATCCTGTAACATGGCAGTAAGAAGCTGATTGAATGGTACTTTATCACTTTTCAAGGCTTAGTATATCTGTCCAGCTCTTGATTTTTCCAGCCCAATGTGTCCCTGTCCCTCCTTCCCCTATTAAACATCTGCAGAACGTCAAACTGGACATGTTCCATACATAGTATTCACACCAGTTGATTACACCCCTTCAGGCTTACCCTGAGCCCATTATTGAGATTTAAAGAAGACAGAGCCGGCATATAGCAGCCATCTTCCAATGACACTCTCCAAGATTGACTTAAATTAGTTTATTTGTTCTACTTGAGTTTAGACCAGTGGCGTAACTACTGCCCCCGCAGCCCTTGCGGTGGCTTGGAGGCGCAGGGCTGTGGCGGCACTGCCACTGATTTAGCGCAGATTGACATGCGGATGAGCCGTCCGCATGTCAATCTGCTGTCTCCCTCCTTCTGTAGCCGCTGCTGTGAAGGAGGGACACAGAGGGCACAGCGCGCGCCTCTCCTGTGTCCATCCTTCGTCTCCGGTGTGTCTATTAAATTAAGTGCCTGTTTGTGAGCTCTGATTGGCTCATGAACTGGCACTTCATTTAACAGATGTGCCGGAGACGCAGGAGGGACACAGGAGAGGTGCGCGCTGTGCCCTCCGTGTCTCTCCTTCACAAAACAGTGGGGGAGCAGGGAGCGTGGGGGGAGCTGTCTGTACCTGGACCTTGGGGAGCATATGTGGCACTGCGGGAGGGGGATCATATTTTGCACTTGGGGGGATATGTGGCACTGGGGGAGGGGGAGCATATTTGGCACTTGGGGGACATATATGGCACTGAGGGGGCATATGTGACACTGGGGGGTATATGTGTACCTGGCACTTGGGGGGGCATATTTGGCATTGGGGGCATGTGTGTACCTGGAACTGTGGGGAAATATCTGGCACTGATGGCATATGCGGCACTAGGAGCACTGCCCTAGCAACAAGCATTACCCCCTAGCAACGAGCATGACAGCCAGTGCATGAAACCCCTGGCAACGAGCATGACACCCAGTGCATGAAACCCCTGGCAATGAGCATGACACCCTGAGCATGAAACCCCTTAGCACCGTGCATGGAACCAAGAGCATGAAACCCCTGGCAACGAGCATGACACCCAGTGCATGAAACCCCTGGCAATGAGCAGGTAATTTAAAAGTAATTAGAAGCCTTACTGTATGATTTAATGTGTAATGGCCATTGTGGTGTGTGGCATAATATATCACGGACATTGCGGTGTGTGTCATAATGTGTCATAGGCATTACAATGTGTGGTATACTATATCACAGGCATTGTGGTATGTGGTATAATGTCTCTGGGTCATTGCAGTGTGTGGCATAATGTATCATGGACATTGCGGTGTGTGGCATAATGTGTCAGGCATTACGGTGTGTGGCATACTATATCACGGGCATTGTGGTATGTGGTATAATGTCTCAGGGTCATTGCAGTGTGTGTCATAATGTGTCACAGGCATTGTATGTGCTATAATGTATCAGGGGCATTGCAGTGTGTAGCATAATGTATAATGGGCATTGCGATTCCTGTCATAATGTGTCACAGGCATTACGGTGTGTGGCATAATGTGTCGGGGGCATTATGGTGTGTGGCATATTGTGTAATGGCCATTATTGTGTGTGGCATAATGTCTAAAAGCCATTGCAGTATGTGGCATAATGTATACTGGGCATTACTATAAAGAGGAAAAATGACAAATAATGTAAGGGGCATGAATCAGGATTATTTTTCTTTCCTGTGGTGGCCAACGTCTGGGCTTGCAGGTTGCAAAACTGGGGTATAAGGTAGTCTTTTCCTGCAATGCACCGCCCCTTGATGTGAAGCCACGGCCATTGCAAAAAAAGCCACGCCCCTTTTTCAGCGCGCAAGTTCATCCCTTTGCTAGTGCCAATTATGGGGTATGGGGGGTGGCGCCAGAGAATTTTTGGCTTGGGGGAGAAAAATTTCTAGTTACGCCACTGGTTTAGACTCTTTCTTATAAGGCCATTTATTTGACAAATATCACCAGAAATACAGCAGCATGTGTGATCAGGTGTAAGAGCATGTGTGTAGAAAGGTATCACATACTATAGTGATACCAAGCCACTGACACAGTGGACCTGCACGCAAGTGATTACCCTTCAGTAAAACAGCAATAGAATCTGCTAACCTGCCAATCCATCTCTATGACATTTCTCTTTACAGCAAAAGCAGAAAAACATAAAAAACTATTTGATCATCTAATTTGTTTATTATTTGTCTTCTTCCCTTGGAGATAAAGAAGCCCTACAGGACAAATAATTACATAGTATTAGACAAGGTTCTAAATCCTTTAGTAAAATAACAATGAATACACACACTTTCAGTTTTTTATTCTATACTTGTGATTCAAAAGTAATAAAATAGCGATGTTTATTTCAGGCCAGTAGTGTAATAAAATTACAAAAACAAAATCTGACTGTACAAGATAACAATTGTAAAGTACAAAATGTACATCTGAATTATTGGTCAATAAGACAATTGCTGGAAAGTTTGTTAATGCTGCAGGGATTCCCTATCAAACTATGACAGTGATTCCATTTTCATTTAATTCCCTTAGCTGCAGGGGTATAAGTGACTTTTGCAAAGACCTTGAATTCAGATCTCCTGATTAAAAGACCATTATTTCAGTAGCATTCCTCCCATTTAAATTAATTTATTTTAAATGTCAGTTCTGAGTTGTCCTTTTTTGCTGTCTTAAAAATAAATAATATTTATACAGATGTTTATACTGTAGATCATTTTTGCTAAATGCCTCCTAATTAAATACATAATTTACTTACATTAAATTTTTCTCTTATAGTAAAAGTATTTGGGCAAATAGATTACACTTCCTTTGCATGTCCACACCCTGCTGAAACTCCACTTGACATAAATTAGGCTTACAAATATGGATAATGGACAGTATCTTTCATGATGTCATCATGGAACTTTGAAGGGGAAAATATCCTGTCTGCATTATCCATCACTTATTTTTATCAAAGTACTGGCTGCATGGGGCAGAGACAATATTCTAATCTAATATTTTAATTTCACTGTTGAAATAATTTTCCATATAGAATCATTCAATGCACAAAAATAGAAAGAAAACCTGCATTGGCCTTATGAATTTGAAATTTACTAATATATGCAGTGTGTCAATAATTCAGGCAAACAATTCACTGAAATGGTAATATGAATATTTAAGAAAATAAAATAGCAGAAATTTGTTTAGCTTTTTTTGAGCCAATTAATGAATTCTTATATACATTTTTATTAATTTAATCCAAATGACAATTAGTTTGAAAAGGAAAAGAAAGAGAGAATGGGCAAAGAGGTTTTGCTTAAAAATAAAAACATTGGATTTCGTAATAATTTAGGAGAGCAACTTCTGCTGCTGATAAAACTGAGCAGAAATCTGCAATATTTATATAACATATTATTAGAACTGTGAAAATATTCTGATCTCATTCTGTCATTTGTCTCCTAACTCATCATTGACTGTTCCATTTCTTTAAAAGACAATGAGGCATCACAGTTTCAATAAACCATTTTTTGTAAAAATTTGCTGAATTTTTGAACCAGCAAAATCTTGTTACTGGTTGTTAAATCAATACTCTTTGATTAGCACAGACTTCATTGTTGTAGACTCTATGGGGACAATTGTGTTATTTCATGGCATACAGTATGATTAAAAGCAAGAGTCGTAAGCGGTATTGAAGAACACATGGAAAAATATTTATTGGACACAATGGTCACTTTGAAATAATGATATCACACTGTGTTTTAGCAATAAACTATTTTTTCCAAGTCTGTTCTATATCTAGTTTCCATGGTTTATATTATCAACTATAAAGCTGCCTTTCATTATTTTTAATATTCTAATAAACACGGTAGTACTTTTATTGCTAAAAACAAGTCTACTCCAACATTTTATCTTCAGATGCAGGAAATATAATTGTACCATCTGTATTGCATCTTTGTCAAAGTTCACTAGGTGTTCTCCATTGTGTGTGGATTTAACTGAAAAATATAATACCATTAAAGCAGATGTTCCCAAACACTTCAAAGTAACCCATCGGTCAAGGTTTTAAGTATATCCAGGCTTGGCTTGCCTTAATTAGTTCCTCAGTCAGTTTGATTTAACCATCAGTACTGACCCATAGATATACTTAAAAACCAGACCATTAGGGTGCCTTGAGGAACGTGTTTGGGAAATTATCATGTCAAGTTTTTTCACACAAAGGATACAGCGCAGGTAAGCTAGTGATAGTAGGCTTAAAGACACAGGTAACAATCACAGTAAACAGTATAGGAGATAATCTCATATAAGCTAAATCAGATATGTGATATGTACCGTCAATGATAGCCAATAGAACCCACACAGGGTTAATAACAAAGCTATATATCTGAGATAAATAGTACAGGAGATAATCTTCTATAAGCTAAATCAAGACTACAAATGAGCTGGCGAAGATCTAGAAATATGAAGGACCAGTTGGTGCGAAGTCATTATATCTGAGAACCCACCAAAACCCCAAGTATAACAGGATCATTCCCATGTGTGCAGTGAAAGGCCTGCCCTCAGATTAAAAAAACTGTGTCAAGGACAGATTGGGACGTAATGTTACTATCATACACTTCTTTAACTGCGACACACAAGGAGTGGTATATCTCTATTGAGGATAATTTTGGGGTGTGCACTTGAGAGTCCATGGAATATCAACCCTGTGTGGGTTCTATTGGCTATCATTGATGGTACATATCATATACCCGATTTAGCTTATAGAAGATTATCTCCTGTACTATTTATCTCAGATATATAACTTTGTTATTAACCCTGTGTGGGTTCTATTGGCTATCACTGACAGTACATATCACATATCCGATTTAGCTTATATGAGATTATCTCCTGTACTATTTATCACAGATATGTAACTGTAAATTTTTAATTCTGTGTTTATCATTTGTGTCTTACACTGTCTAAAAATTAAAATTTGACTTAATAAACAGAATATATTTTAATATTTCTACATTGTAGTCTTCTACTGACTTCTTTAAGAGTGCATCCAAAAAAGAGTCTTCTTTCTTTTTCTTCTTTGTTTGTTTTGACATTATGCTGACTTAGGGTGCACCACCAATTTGAATACAATTTGAATGCTCTTATAATTGAGCAATTTTGTTTTTTTCCATACTGACTAGCATATTATTTATGATCATTGCGGTATCCCCTATACCTTCTCAGCAATCACAGTAAATCAGAAATACTAGTAGTAGCAGTGTCCAGGAATATACTGATGAATGCAGGTAATAGGAAATGCAATAATGATTTTGTCCAGGGGTGCACTGGTTAAAGCAGGTAAGAAGAAATGAAAATGATAATGCTGATTTAAACAAAGTCTCTAGTACAAATTGCCAAAATGTAGGTCTGTGCCAGGAGTCATATAATTGAATAGATAGTAGCTAGAAGACTGGTAGAGAAGATTGCAGGTGATAACCGGTGAAGGTACTGTAGATATGGCCTTATAAGGTTGCTCCAAGATATTCTGACTACATGGCAGTGTAGGGAACAAAATGCAGATCCAGCAGGAACAATTCTGGACTAATATGTTGCATTGGAAACTGGAGTTGATAAACATATAACTGTTTGTAATATGTAGCAGATGATTTCCAAGCAGCAGTCAAAATTATCAATTACAAACTTGCATATATGAAACTAAGCACAATAGAACGTGCAGGTTGAATACATGAACAAATACAGTAGCATCAGGCACAGCAGACCAGACTTGGAAACAGATACAGAGGGCCCGATTCAGAAAATATTCACTGATGTGATCACATTACACCAACTTTCTGCCCAGTGCACACACACAGGTCCCGTTCTGCATGTGTTTGGACCGGCCAATGTGGTCGCATTGCAGGGGCAGAATGGCTGAAATGGCAGCCCCCAGCATGCGATTCTAGCCAGTTACAGTTTTGCTAATTTAGCAAAGTGCATCTGAAGCTAAATCAGGTCCAGAGTTCTGACTTCATGTTCCAGCCCAGATGTAAGTGAGCAGCAGTTTTACATAGGGCAGTTTCAGGTGTGGCTTATAGCTTTTGGATAAGCTTATCAAGCCAGGCTACATGCTCACAGAATCAGAACATATGGACTAAAATAAGATCAGTTGCACTGATATAGAGAGCAGCACCACTGGTAGAACAGTGGTACTGCAGCAGATTGTGGCAATTATTAGACCCTCCTCCTTTCCAGTAGATTCATCATTTCTATTAGGTTTACACAAGCTTCCTCAAATTACTCTAAAAAATGTTAGTCTTTTCCATGTACAGTAATACAGCATGATTCAGAGATTTACATAAATCCAATATTTACTTAAATCTCCAATGTTTAATGTGGAGGAGCCACACTGCACATGTGCAAATCAGGTCCTGCAATGTGGCTCATGGTGGTCCAAAAGCCACAGCATGGTTGTAATGCTACTGGTGTTTTGGGGTGGAAATGGGGAGCGATTCAGCAAATGGGGGCATGTCTGTCCCATTTTCTGTTTGTACTGAAGCCAGTGGTTATGTCCTTAGACACAGCTTCACTGGCCCAGCAGTGTGATTTTGCCAGCTATTCTGAGGGTTACTCAGAGGTTTTGCCAGACATCCTGAGGGTTACTCAGATGTCTGATTTCAATGCAGAGGATCCGATGCTGCATCTTCGGATATAACCATTGGATCACAGAAGTCTGCAGTGAGTATATTTTTACACCTCCAGTGGCTTTTGCATATTTTAGCACAGATGTTGTGTACGAAGATGCAAGCAGCTGTGCTGTAGTGTCCACCTCTGATTCAGCACCATAGCCTACTTTTTTGAATGTTTAAATTAGTCATGAAAAAATGTTAGTATTCATTTACAACAATTTATATTACAAGATTTTATTAAAAAAATCAAGGTACTATGGATTTCTTTGCCAGCAACTACAGTATATTCACATATGTTACGCTTAAGAAAAAAACAAATCTAATTTAATTTTTGAATAAACATTTCTTTTTACACCACATTATAAAATCATAAAAAAATTAATATGCATACATTTATATTCTACACATTTTTTTTTACTCTTAAAACGACCTTTAACCATACTTTTGTTACTGACGTTAAGCCAGTAATAATGAAATGTGCAAATTAAATTTGCCAAAAAATTACAAATGTTATGAACTACTGGACAACCAAATTTCAGGAAGTTCTTGTTTTTCTCAATATCTATTTTTTATGTTATCAATTGATAGTCTTTCACAGATCACAGGGGTGAAAAACACCATGTGATAAGGTACTGTTCATTTAATGGAAATATCAGAGAAGAAAAAATGTCTTGAAAAAACTCTCATAGTAGTAATACAAAGACTTCCTAACAAAAAAAATGTACTGAATAGAACAAACCTTTAATCAACAGATCAATGACTGCTTGTGCTGCCATGGAGGTTAAACCTTCTTGAAAACTGTAAAACATGGCATAGTTCAGAAAACACAGGTAAGCAGAGACAAACAAAAGTAAGATAGCTGTCTAAAACAAGTTTAAAAAATTGAAACCACAGATTGAATCCACAGAGAATGCTAACTGCAACAGCAATAGTGAATTTGATGGTAAGAAGAAACAAATTAGAGAAAATGCTAATTAATGATGATGCCATTGTTTAGCAATTAACAACTTGAATAAAAAAAATATTTGAACATTATTTTACTTCTCTTTTAAAAAAATGTTTAAAGGACAACAAAGGTAAATCATGCAATGAATCAGCTGTCTGATAAGTAAAGCCTAAATCTCAAAATCTGAACTTTAGCTGTTGTAAAACTAATACACTAATCTATCAGCCCTTTGTTATGTTTGACTAAATGAATGTGTAAAGCAGCTAAAGAAAAATAAGTTAAATAATAGCCATTAGTTGATAAAAGAATAATACAATTACATCAAAGAAAAATGAATAAATTGTTTTATTACCTTTTAGCACTTTAATGTAGTAGTGAGTGCAAAAATATTTTAATACAAATATTTCCACCTAATCTAATTTTATAATGTCTTTGAGCTGAAGAGTAAATCTTGTGTCCTGTTTATGGACACAGAAGGGTATGTATTAAGAATTGTTTGCAGAACAGAGGTAGAGACACATACAACAAGGATTAAGTCTATTTTTTTTACCAGTTTGGAATACATGATACATATCTAAAGTTACAGTTCTATGAAGACCTATCCAACTCTACAAAGCTAATTTGTGGATTTCATCTTGCCACTTGAAGAAAATAAATCATCATTGTTGATTGTGCATTTCATTAAATTTTTTGACCTATACCCCTGATGAAGTCCAGCATGTGGACAAAAAGTGAAGGGTCATCTTCATAGCAGCATGTATCCAATATAGAGGACTTTAATTTATGAGCTCACACCTGTAAGGGAGAGGTGACAGCTAACATCATATCCCTTACATTTGGGCAGGTTCATACAGATGGAGCCTCCATTATCTTGCCTGTTTCTCTGCCTAAGCTGAGGTTTAGTTGCACCTAGGCGATAGCTTAGGTTGCTGAGTTTAATCACGGACAGGCGCATTGAGGCACAACTACATACTCAGCATGCAATACACATCTCCACCACTGAGTGGCTAATGCTCCACTAATCCAGTACTTTAGATTGAATAGTGGCGGATTGATCTACTTACAAGCTCTGGCAAATGGTCCGTGACTACAGTAATGTTAATATACAATCCTGTACTGCATACTGTACACACAGATGGTGACCAATGGTTAGATGGAGAGAGTAAAAAAAATAGTTTATACAGATGCAAATGAATGTGTTAAAACACTTGACAATTACCGTGTTACTGCATGTAAGCGTCCAAGTCCCGTAGACAAAGCAATAGAGTAAAAATTAAAATAGTGTTTTTGAAATGTGTGAAAGGAATAATGTAGTTAATTGACTTTAAAGTATGAGGAGTACACTGTATGTTATGTACCATATATGAGCATCTAAGTCCCCTAACAGCATAAATGAACACCAATGGAAAGGAATCGCTGCTTGCAGTACTTTTACATGTGAACTTGTGTATTTTCCATGAAGCGACGTGGGCAAGTGGTGAAGGCTTCCACCTCCCATGCTTAGAGTCCTGGATTCGATCAAAGTGCGAATGTATTTTTATTTCTGTCATTCACTTTATCATTATTTTTTCTTTGTAATCCATTGTAATACAATCAACCCGCTCCTAGCCCCCCCTATGGTAGAGAACACATCCTGTGTACCAGCAAGCTTCTTACTGTACTGTACAGTATCTCAATGTCTGGTAATACCTGGAAGTGTGAGGTGCAAATGTATTATCAGTAATACAGTAGGTAGTGTACAAATAAACAGATTTTGATGGAAGATACTGTAAGAACCACTTGGACCATCTAGTCTTTAGTTAAACAGACAAAATACTTTGGACAAGGTTACTCTAAATTGCATTTGGAATTTAATGCATACAGTAGAGATATGTCCACACTGTACTGTACATTCAGTACTGTACAATATCTACTTTATCCTGCCATGCACAGTATGGCACGGCTTAAAATCTTAGACTATAAGGATTTAAAGTACTGTAGCCATGCTTTGTAATTTTTCTAAAGATACTTATTTAATATGTTACTTTATACATACAGTATTCTACTGTATTATGGCAAACAAAATTGTTCGGTGTACAGTAGGCTGGTCTATAAATATACTGTATACTAAGTCAGTTTCCAAAGAAACACTGTTCAATACTGTACATCAGGGATGGGAAACCATCAGTCCTCCAGCTGTTGTTGAACTAAACATCCAAGCATGCCCTGCAACAGTTTTAGCATGGCCAAATAGCAAAACCTGCAAGGCATGCTGGTACTGTATGTGTAGTTCATTCAACAACAGCTGGTTGACCAAAGGTTCAGTGTACAGGGTGAATTAAAAATAAATAAATAAATGGATCAGTAAAGAAAATGCTCCATGTACAGGACAGTACAGTCTTTTCCACAGGAAATATGTATTAGAGATACTGTATACTGTATACACTAAATGTACAGTAAAATATTTTTTATTACAAACACACAAATGTATCCCAGATGGAAATCTGCTGTACACAGCAGACAGCTAATGGTGACAGGATTCACTTACTGTATCCCCACCCATAGTCATGGTGTATTTTAGATAGCATAATGGGACGCTCCTGCGGCATTGCCCTGATTCATGTAAAAACTGTGTGCATACAGTAACTCTATTGAATGTAAAGTACAGTAACAGTACAGTACAGTATATTACAATAGAAAAAAATAAAGTGTCAGGGGAAAAAAGCCTCATGGCAGATACACAATCTCCTGTCAAAATGTACAGTAAGCAATGATCCCTTGCCATTGGTTTTAGATTATGCCCTAATGGCTAGGGGACTTGGCCGCTCAAGTACTGTACTGTACTGTATCCCTGACTTCAATGGACCATACTGTACTGTAGATTAAACTCCTTGTTTTGCATTTGTATATACTATAATTATTAATTGATCACTCTACAGGACCTCATTGCCCCTGTGTATTTTAGCTAGGGTAATGAAATGCTCCTTCAGCATTGCCCTGTAGTCTGTGAAACCTATGCCGTCACTCACTCCATGGCTGAAAGCTTCCACAGAGCAAGGGATAGATAATGGGCAGCAGCCATTTTGTCAACTTGCTATGCAATCATCTCCAGTGTATCGCATACAGTACCCTCAAACTGTACCTGTTTGGCAGGTACAGTATCTTTTTTATGGTCTGTACCTGCCAAAAAGGGCTTTGTACCAATTTTTGACTTTCCAAATGAACATTGAAAGTATAGGAAAGGGGGCGTTTTTATCCGTGGCCATGCCCCCTTTCCTAATTTGTACCGGTTTTCATCTGTAAAATGTTGGAGGGTATGGTACAGTATCATAATGTGCATAGAGCTAGCCTATCCCTATCGCCCCTGTGTAATTTAGCTAGGGTATTCAGATGCTCCTGCAGCGTGCAAAACCTGTGCCATCGCTCGCTCCACAGCTGAGTGCTTCCACGGGGCAAGGGATAACGGGCGGCAGCCATTTTGTCAAATTGCTATGCAATTGAGTCTAGTGTATCATAATGTGCATAGAGCTCGCTTATCCCTATCATCACTGTATATTTTAGCTAGGGTATTGTGATGCCCCTTCAGCATTGCCCTGTAAATTGCAAAACCTATGCAGTCGCTGGCTCATTAGCTTCCATGAGGCAAGGGGTCATGGGTGGTAGCCATTTCAATCAAGTTTGCCCTGCTACAGAATTGTACTGTATGTGTACCGTATGGTGCATAGAACCTTATCCTCGCAGCCGCTGTGTATTTTACATTAGATACGCTCCTGCAGATTTATCCTGCTTTATGTAAAACTTGTGTGCACACTTCTATTGAATGTGAAAGTATAGTACAGTACAATAGATACAAAAATAAAAATAATAATAAAGTGTCAGGAAAAAATGTACATGCATTCGCACTTTTGGAATCGAACCGGTGACTCTAAGCATGGGAAGTGACACACTTCACCACTCGGACACGTCGCCGATTGACAGATGCATAAGCCCATTGGTTTTGATTATGCCATAATGGCTACAGGATTTGGATGCTAACATATCCCTAACATCAATAGATCACACTATACCTGTAATACAATCGTTTGCGTCTGTATACACTACTGGTTTTATTTGTTGATTTGTCTGCAGGACTTGGACACTCACATATTCCTAACGTTAATGGACTATACTATGGATTTATCATGTTCATTTGCATCTGTATATACTGTACTACTGTATTTATGTCTGTACATTGTAATATACTGTATGACATACAGTACTGTAGCATATTGTAGCATAATGAGATGCACCAGTAAAGTAGTTCTTTCTATGTATTTCGGTATTGTATTTTAATGAAGACCACACGCATGCGCAATGGTGATTTTTAAAAGCAACATCTGGTGGATGATCACAGGTTTTACACTTAAAGGTAATGCAAATGCTCTGTGCGCCTCCCTACAACTAGGCGTGCCTCCTTGCACCCAGGCATGCTGCATATGCCCGATCGCAACTAACGCCTCAGACAGCCAAGATAACAGAGGTTCCATCTGTATGTTACTTTTTATGTAAACTAATGAAAATCTCTAGTATTGTATTTTATGAGAAAATGTTTTTTTAATACCTCTGTTTCTATACCAAGAATATTCAGGTATTTAACTCAATGTCATTATCCTGTTTTAAGTTTGGAGTGGCTATTTGGTAAAAAGGGTATACTGTATTATCCATCAAGGAATTATTAATGTACAGGTATTAGTACCTTATTAGTGCACCTGAGGTAACCACATATTTTGTATTACTATTCTAGCAGGGGACTACCTATGTGGTGCTGCTGAGATTATAGGCTAAATGTAATAGGGTGTGATTTTTTAGGTGTATAAAAAAAATCACACCAAATCGCACTTTATAATTTGCGATTTTTTACTAAAAATCACAAATGTAATAGGGTGTGAATTTTAAGGTTAAAACTGAATTCACATGCAATTATTTGCAGTTTTTAGTAAAGGAAACATGCAATTTTTAGTAATAAAAACATGCAGATTTTATGTCATGTTTTTATTACTTAGTCAGAAGCATGCATAGATCAGTGAGCTCCATGCATGCTTCTGTATGGAACAGTAAAGAAAGTGTAGAGAAAAAAAAAACGATGTGCAGGTCCCCACCTAAAGCATAACCAGCCTCGGGCTTTTTGAGCCAGTCCTGGTTACAAAAATACGGGGGGAAAATTGACTGGGGTTCCCCATATTTAAGCAACCAGCACTGGACTCTTGAACTGGTCCTGGTTCCAAAAATACAGGGGACAAAAGAAGTAGGGGTACCCCATATTTTTAAAACCAGCACTGGGCTCCACTAGCCAGGGAGGTGATGCCGCAGCCAGGGGACACTTTGATACAGGACCCTGCGCCTAAAGCATCACTCCAACTAACTAGTTACCCCTGGCTGGGGTCCCATCCCTCCAGGCAACCGAGAGCCAGGAGTGAAGCCCGAGGCTGTCCCCCCATCACTGGGCAGTGGATGGGGGGCTGATAGCCTTTAAAACTGTGTAAAAACACAGGTACCCTATTGGATTCTACTGGAGAAGGGGACGTGAATGGTGGCGTGGGACACTAGGTAAGTATGTGTGAGTGTGTAAGTATGCATTTATGTGTATTAAAGTTGTACTTTCATGGTGTGTGTGTCCTTTTTTTGGGGTATTTCTTTTGTTGTAGAACTACAGGTACCAGCGGGCCCGTTAATTCCACACATGCTGGTACTTGTGGTTCTCCAAGTACCAGCAAGCGGTGGAGGCTTGCTGGGATTTGTAGTTCCATAGCAAAAGACAATATTCTTTTTTTACACACTTTTAAAGGCTTTCAGCCCCCATCCACTGCCCAGGTGGATGGGGGGCTGGCCCTGGGTGCTTGGAATAGGGAACCCCTTGATTTAAGGGGTCCCTACTCCCCCAGGTAATCCCCAGCCAGGGGTGACTAGTTAGGGGGAGTGATACTTTGGCCACAGGGACCTGTATAAAAGTGTCCCTCGGCTGCGGCATCACCTCCCTGGCTAGTGAAGCCCAGTGCTGGTTTTAAAAATATGGGGTACCCCACTTCTTTAGTCCCCCATATTTTTGGAACCAGGACCAGTCCAAGAGCCAGGTACTGTTTGCTTAAATACGGGGAACCCCAGTCAATTTTCCCCTCGTATTTTTGTAACCAGGACCAGCTCAAAGAGCCTGAGGCTGGTTACACTTTTGAGGTGGACCTGCACGTTGTTTTTTTTTTTTTTTTACACTTTCTTTACTGTTCCATACAGAAGCATGCATGGAGCTCACTGACCTGTGCATGCTTCTCCAAAAAATCACCAGTCTGAACCTGGTTTAATATTTTGGCGATTTTTGGTAAGGTTTTGTGTGCAAGTGAAAAAATCGCAACCTATTACATTTGCGAATTTCATTGTTTTTAATGGGGAAACATCTGTATGTGATTTTTCACTTGTGATTTTTGTTATATGTTTAAATCTAGATTTGCGATTTTAGGAAAACGTGCAAATTTACGGTAAAATCACACGGTTTCTGAAATCGTACCCTATTATATTTAGCCTTATATGTTAGCGCTGCCGAAAGAGAGTCTTTTAATCTATATGTCTTAAGACATGCTTGTTGAATACTGAAAACTGGACAGCATATTAATCATATAAATGGGTCTCCAAAACTCCAAAATTCACAAATAAAATGGTCATGTAATCAAAACTACATTTAAATTACATTAAAGTATAAATGAATATGGGCGGGATGTAATGACCTCCTTACATCCCGCCCATGGAATCCACTGTATATGCCACTAGTACTATATACAAATACAGTAAATAAATACACATAGAACATATATTTGAACACATGAGATAATGTTCACCTTCCCAAGTTATTTTACATTAGAAATAAGGGGAATGGAACAGTATTTTATAAGAATATCATGAAATACTGGAAATGTACAGTAGATTTATGTGATAGTGAGCAGTATCCTGTTGTGATATTTTCACTTCCTTATGCCAAGGCATAAAAAAGTGTATAGACATTAAAAGATAGAATCCACATCACTCCATAATAAGATGTGGTTGGTATAATTTGCAACCTCCAGTAGGTAAAGGGAGTCTAGTAAGAAAAAGAGATCATGAATATAGTCACTTTTGGATGCAGGTAAACCGGTGAAAGAATAAAATCCTTTATGTAATGGTAAATGCCTGTCTTTGTAATGATACATTCTTATCCAGCTGTATGTTGACAATTAAATGTTAATTTATTATTCCAAGAATATTTAATAAATGAAATTCCATTTTTACAAGCTTGATACATTTTACAGATAGCTGTCCACTACATGAGATTACTTTATTTGGTGGACATAAAATGACCCTGTGTGTTCTCTGCATGGGTGGATTGGCCCACCAGGATACTGGGTAAGTTGACCGGTGGGCCGGTCCCATACCTCCCTTTGTGGGCCAGCTTACACTGGTTGCTGTCTCTGACAGCACATCCGGGACATGCATTCCAGCAGCTGGAATGCAACCTGGAATTTGTCATCTGCTCTGGATAGCAGGCACTTCTGTTAGCCAGGAGCAGGCTCTGAGGGCATCTGCTGGGCTCGAGCAGCAGCCACACTAGGTGCTAGTGGAGCCTTGGATGGGAGAAAATGCTATGAAAGTAGCTGCCGCCAGCTGGGTCAGTGTGTGATAGCTGACTCAATCGGACCATGGAAATCCTGAGGCTTGTATTCCTGTTCTTCTGGGCATCTAGTTTGGGAGGTGAGATCAGAGGGGGTAGAGCAGTAATTGCAGTTATTGCAGTTCGACTATCGTGAGAGAAAGGGGATGTGAGGCTGGGAACACAGCGCACTCACCCAGCATGTATCCTTATGGCCGGTCCGCCCAGCCATCCTCCCTCCACACATTAGTTTGCCAAATGCAGAAGCAGCAGTAGGTCACATGGCCAGTCTGGCAGACACAGTGCTGTGCCCCTGCCACACTGCTCTTTACATTAATTTATTACACTTCATCTATGTTTTATAAGGCCTTTAAAAGACAAGTTGGGAGTCTTAAGCAAAAATTATAATGACATAGCGGACACACTAAATGAGTTTTTTTCAACAGTATTTACTAGAGAGGACCCAATTCAGGGACTAACACATAATCTCAATAATGAGAATATCCCACTGATAGGTACTTATTTAAGCGAAGATGTAGTCTGTGACCAATTAAAACATTTAAAGATTAATAAGTCACCAGGTCCCGATGGTATTCACCCAAGGGTTCTAATGGAGCTTCACTCTGAACTTGCAAAACCGCTATTTTTGATCTTTAAGGATTCAGTAATATCAGGTATGGTTCCCAAAGACTGGTGTATAGCGGAAGTAGTGCCTATATTCAAAAAGGGAAGTAAAGCTGAACCAGGTAATTATAGACCAGTTAATCTTGCATCTATAGTGAGAAAAGTATCGGAAGGTATTTTAAGAGATAGTATTCAGGAGTTCCTTGAAGTCAATAAGGTAATTAAAAGGAATCAACATGGGTTTATGAAGGACAGCTCCTGTCAAACCAACTTACTTGGCTTTTATGAAACAGCAAGCGCAAGCCTAGATCAGGGTAAAGCGGTGGATGTAATCTTTTTAGATTTTGCCAAAGCATTCGACACTGTACCACACATGAGACTTATCTACAAGCTACAAGAATCAGGGCTAGGAAGCACAATATGCACTTGGGTCAAAAACTGGTTAAATAAAAAGGAGCAGCGCGTTGTGGTTGATGGATCTTTTTCAACTTGGACTGAAGTGCTAAGTGGTGTGCCGCAAGGCTCAGTATTAGGACCGCTATTGTTCAATATTTTCATTAACGACCTAACAGAAGGTCTAGAGAGCATGGTGTGAATTTTTGCAGATGATACCAAATTGTGTAAAGTTATAAATGCGGAGGGGGATGCTGAGTCGCTTCAGAACGACTTAGTTAAACTAGGAGCTTGGGCAGCGAAATGGAGAATGCGCTTCAATACAGACAAGTGTAAGGTATTGCACTGTGGTAACAAGAACAAAAATAACACCTACCTACTAAATGGGGTAAAATTAGGGGATTCTGTACTGGAAAAGGACTTAGGTGTCCTCATAGATAGCAAACTAAGCAGTAGTACCCAAAGTAGGACTGCAGCAAAGAATGCTAATAAGATATTAGCATGCATAAAACGGGGAATTGATGCTAGGGACGAGAGTATTATACTCCCATTATATAAATCCCTTGTGAGGCCACACCTTGAATACTGTGTACAATTCTGGGCACCTTACTACAAAAAGGATATCCTGGAGCTAGAAAAGGTTCAAAGGCGGGCGACCAAACTAATTAAGGGTATGGAGACGCTGGAATACGAGGAAAGGCTTGCAAGACTAGGCATGTTTACACTGGAAAAGAGGAGATTAAGAGGGGACATGATCAACATTTACAAATATATAAGGGGACAATATACAGATCTTGCGCAGGACCTGTTTTTGGTTAGATCAACACAGAGAACTCGTGGACACTCGCTCAGGTTAGAGGAGAGGAGATTCCGCACAATACGGCGTGAAGGTTTTTTTACGGTAAGGACGATACATATTTGGAATTCCCTGCCTGAGGGAGTTGTAATGGCCAAGTCAGTCAACACCTTTAAGAATGGGTTAGATAAATTCCTAATGGATAAGGATATCCAGGGTTACGAGGCATAGTCACGCACTATGATTATTATAAGAAAAAGGGGTAAAACGTAACGGCAGTCATCAACTTCAGTCAAAATTTTATCCAAAATAATCATGCACAGGAGACCACAAATAGGTTGAACTCGATGGACAATTGTCTTTTTTCAACCTTAGATACTATGTATGTTATGGTCCCCCAAGTACTGGCTTGATTGCACCTGTTTTCTCCTGTCATTCTTCTTTTTTTTTTTATTTAACCCAGTGCTGTTCAGACTCAGGATGTTGTTCAGATTATTTGTTGCTTGCACTTGTTCACCATTATTAGAATTACTGGGCTGTTTACAGTATGTAAAACAGTATGCAGTTACAATTCCGGCCATTGGGATCCAAACGATCGCAATACCGATGCCTTTAGCCCAACAGGGGTACAACCCCACCGCTGGAATACTGGCGAAGTAGATGATTCTCCCTCTGTGGGTGTCCACAACACATACACAGAGGTAGAACAGACCCTGTGGTGAGCAAAGCGAGTCCCCGTGCCTACAGTGCGGCAAGTGCAGTGAGCCCGCAAGGGGCTTTCTAGTGCTTGCCCTGCTGCCAGCATTCTGGCGAATGGGATGCTGCTGTCAGTACAGTGACAGTCGGCATCCCGTACACCAGAATCATATACCGATCCCTGTAAAAAATACAGCTGGTCATCATTATGTGACAATTTTTGGGTTTAGGCAATAGCCTGTGTTTCTAGGGTTTTCCCTATTATTATAATTATCATTAATATTCATTTTAATCTGTGAAACACAGACTTGTACATAGTAGGCAGAATTCTGTTTGACAATTTGCATTAGGACTACAGTAAATTATGTATATAAGGTGTTTATATATGTGAAAATGTTTGTGCCTGTTAGGGAAAGATGTCATTGTTTACTGTCCACGTAAATCAGGAGAGCACAATCTGATCTGGTGAAGGAGAGAATTGCTGCAGGCTTCCCAGCACCCACCTCTGCAGGCGTTTGTGGTGGTGGAGAATAATGAAAGATGGAGGGTTTTTGTGTTTGAGTGTTTCATCTTGTAGAAAACAGGCATGGATCCTGATGATGGTCATCTGATCTGAGTTATTCTCTTATTTGAATTTGTTTCCTTTACTGCTAGAGCCACTACTGTTTGCATTTTCTTATCAGAATGTGTTTTTTTATCATATCCTTCCTTTCTATTTTAGAATGAAAATAATTTTAGTTATAGCTGCAAACAATTCCTGAGAATGGTGCATTCCACCATAACTCATTTTTATAACATAAGTGAAAATACCCACCCCCTTGGCAGTCCACACCGCTTCAACGGACCCACCACAACTAGGGCTGCTTTCATGAATATCCCAGGCTGGTTTTCCATCTTAATCTGCCCCTGGGACTCTGTGCCAAATCCAATCTGGGAGCTCTGTAAAAAGCAGATGTCTGCAGCTGCTGGCATCTCAGGAGCAAGTCTTAAGCTTGAGATGGCAGCAGCTGCAGAAGTCTGATTTTTATGACATTTCAGAATTATCTAATTGATTATATATTTGCAATAATTCGGTGTCTTATCTATTTTCTGCATAAACAAGACAGTAGTTTCTTGTTTTTACTGAAGAGCACATATAACCTGTAGGTCAACATATCTGACTAAAAATAATGCACTGTTTAAAATGGTGTCCAACAAGTAATATACTTACACACATTCCAATCTTCTATTTTTATGCAAATGTTCCCACCAAGTGATGGAATATGAGCCCACTGCATCATCATGCTTTCCTGTCAGAATCAAATCACAACACCAGGACAGGAGAATGCCATACCCACATAATGATATGCTTCATTAATTATCTCAAGGCATACAGATATAGCCACTCTCCTTACACCTGTGAAGAGTTGCTGGGGCGACTAGCTTGCCACAAATAGTGTGCCCACCATGGGGCACATATGAATAGTTGCACCCATGATCCTTAGGAATTACATTGTGCAATCACGGGGGTGAGTGCAATCACAGGGGTGAGTGCAACAAGCCTCTTGTGGGCTTGTTGCACTCACCATGCTGCAGGCTTGGTTGTGACCTGCGGTCCCACGGGTTCTATTCCCACTCTATGGGTGTCATGGACACCCACAAGTGGGAATAGTCCTTGTTGGCTGGCATGCTGACCATCAAGATTGTGAGGGATGTAGGGGGAGGTAATGTGACCGTCGGTCAGATACCTACATCCCTAACGTATCCAAGTCTGACTTTGCCTGCCATATTGCTACAGTGACTTGAGGAGGGATAAGAACCAACAGATTAAGGGCTGCTGTAGCCACTACTAGTGTGCAACATGTCAATTAGTAATAGCAGTACAGACCAGGAAAAGGAAGTTGCAGGTAAGGTCATTGCCTTCAGCCAAAGACCCAGAGTTCTTCCCCTTGGTTTCTGTGTTCTTACAGAAGTACTGAGGTAATAATTGTGTTGTTAAAGTTCTTGTACTTTGGGCAAAAGGTCTATCTGCTAGTAAATACTGCAACACATGGCATTAGTCCATTAAAGATACATTTATTTTGCACAACCAATAGGATGGTATATTATTTGAGAACCCTAAATGATACTTCATCTGCCATTAGGAAACTTAATAAATCGGTTTAATCATCTCTAGTCGATAGTTGTAACTTTTTTATTTCATATATATATATATATATATATATATATATATATATATATATATATATATAGTCAATTATACCCACAGATTTGTATTTACAGCAAGTCAAATAAGTTATACATTTCCTGGACATTTAACAGCAAAATAAAGCTGAAATGTGATAATAAACTTTCTTAATAAAGCTGAAATGTGGTTGAATTAAAAAAGTGCAAATGGCACTGGTTTGCTTTGTAGAACTACAGTATGTTTATTTTCATTCCATCAACCAATAGATAAAGGCATTTTAATAGATAAGGAAATCATGTTATCCCTCTAGTACAGTTTTATAAAATGTGTGTTGAGTACTCGACCGTGCTAAAAAAAAAGAGTAACAAGAATTCTAAATAAGAAGAAGGGGAGGACATGTGAAATAAATATGGTGACAATTTACTAGATTATGGGGGTATTTATCAAAAAATGGAGAGAGACAAAGTGAAGAGAGATAAGGAAGTAACCAATGAGCTTCTGTCATTTTTCAAACGCAGCCTGTAAAAGAGTTAGATGTTGATTGGTTGGTGATTTATCTCTCACAACTGTATCTCTCTCCACGCTGTGATAAATATCCATCTATGACTTTTAGTACCAATATATTCCATCAGCTCTCTAATAACCAGAATAAATCATTACTTAGAAATGTGGTGTGTCATAGCCTACTGTCAGCCACTACTCATATTCCAACTTTACTAGAATTCTTATTTTATAGTATTTGTTTTCTGTTGTTTTTTATTATTGGTATAGGGTATTTGGCTATTGAAGGCTTATGTACTTATTAATAATTATTTACATAGTGCAGAAATAGTTTTATATTGTACCTACAGTATACTGTTATGCATATTATGCAGTATTCTACAGAGTACATTCACATCATACTACTCCGCAAATTATTACCTAAAGAAGGATAAATGCTTATTTGTGTGTTCTATGTATACTATGACAAGGATGATTGTCCCTAAACAGTTAGAGGATAGACCTCCTTGGTAGTAATATGAAAATGTCTTCTGATGACATTTTTTTTAAATTTTACGTTTTTATTATTAACATAAATATGTACTAGTTATAATGAAAACATACCTAAAGAACACAGTTATTATATTCATATAACATTAACAAAAATATTTTATATAGATAAAGTGAATGAAAAAAGAAATATACAAAATGGACATAATATTAAACTGTGTTGGTTCTCCCTTAAAGCAAATTAGAATAGAATGCACAAAAGTAATCAATAAAAATATTTTCTACAAAATGTAAAAGTAGATTTGGAATACAAATAAGTCTAAAATGTAAAGAATAACCTCTGGGGTGCCTATTAGTATGTATAGGCAATAGTAAAAATAAACATTCAGACACAGTAGGACTACTCTTTGAATGAGTGAGAATTATAGGAATGCAGTCAGGCTACTAGCAATTTATTGAACAGATGGCATACTTTGCATCTATTTGTCACACAGTATATAAAAATATGGTGAAGAACACACTATGGAATAAAGTCAGTTTCAGCTGGCCTTAAATTGGACCTGAATAAATAACTAGCATTGCAGTTGGTAAAAGTGTGTTGTGTGGGTAATAGAACTTTCTTTGTAGAATAAATTACAAATATAATAAGAACTATGTGAATAAATTACAATATCAATTTGACATCTATTATGCTTTGACTCTTAATTAGAGATAAGTGAATAATCTCAGACAATTCTTAAATTAGACCAAATTTCAAGTTTTTGCAATTTGCTAATGAACTGATTATTACTGCATGCAAAGAAGCCAATTAGCAAAGATGAACAAGTCACATGTCTGCAGCCTCATACAGTATATGGGGCTTACGGACCTTCTAGAACTCATTCTTCCTTAAGTGTTCTTGGTTTATTTGTGACTATGCTTTGTCACTTGAACTGTCCCTTATAGACAGCTGGGACTCTGATTATTTTAATATTTACATTCACTTCTATGAATTTCTGGTATAATTACATCCTACTTAGTTGTTCCTATAAGGACATTAAACATTTTAGAGTCCAATAGATTTCAATGTTTTTTTCATTGTACAAACTGCTAAATCCTATTTTTTTTTATAAAATTATAGTCAGTAGTTTAATCAATTTCAAACCCTTTGTTTCTGTACTCAACATTCCCCATATTGGTGTTAAAATACCAAAACAATACATTATTTCATATATCGTGGTCTATGCAGTACAGTTTACTGACTGATGAAAAATGCTAACATTCTGCACTTACAATGAGTGACACTTACTATTTAACCATATACTGTAAATATGCACGCAATATGTCAGCATCTCAAATAATGTAATTTTTTCAATCTACTGATTTTTTTTTAACATTTTCATTGCTCCATCAGTTCATCCCCTTTTGTAATAAAGCAACAACATTTTAAGGGTCTATTTACTGCGAGATACGCCATAAAGAAATCATGTCTTGCATGTACAGTATAAAATAAACTTACACTTCAAAAAATGCAACTGGGTGTAGCAGGAACATAAAAAGAATAAATAAATTGGCTGAGCTACCAACCACAAGTGTGACTCCCTGATTCCTGTCAAGATACTGCTATGTCATAAAGAGAAATATTTTTAATTGCTGGGCATTATTTGTGCTTTCATAAGTGTTACATAAGTTGCTGATTTTCACAAGTGTGATCCTGTGAAATGCTGCAATTTTTTGTGAAGTAACTACAGCAATGGGTGGAGTGCAAGACAGGGGTCCCAGATTTATACACTTCAGAAAAAAATCATTAAAAAAAATACCAACAACTTGGGACTGTTGATTTTGTGTTACATCTTCTTGACGGGTCTATTTACTGTTTTCATTTCTACAGTTAGTTACCATACCTTTAGTTTGCAAAGGTGTGGCTAAGGATAGGCTGTGTCTGATTGGAGGAAGTCCTGTCAATTTGTTCCCCAATTTATTAAGAGCTCTGGTAACCACTAATTAATTCTTATTAAAAGATGCACACAACTAATCTTCTTCTGTATTAGTTTAATATAAATATTGAGACATGAAAGCATAATAATGTTTACTTGCAGATCACTTAAAAGTCTCACTGAAGGGGAATTTAATCAGATGTGGTATGTGGAAAATGGTGGTAGCCTTGTGCTATTCAATTCTATCCCGGTGAATTACTGTGTTAATGTATGTTTACCCATAAAATCCAGAATGAGTTTGGCACCCAAAAAAATGGCTATTTATCAAGGATTTTTTTTAGAGCCAGCTCATCTAAAAAGAAAATCCATGATAATTGCAGGAGCTGTCCTCGGGGTTAAGTAAATAGCCCTGCTGCTTCAATTAGCTCTGTAAATTACAGCGGCTAACGGAATTTCCCACTAAGTCTTCTTTCATTATTTTCCTGGCCTGTCTTTTGATTGCACTTTCCCTTTCTGATGTTATGAAGTGCAGTCATTTCCCGAGACCAAATAGGGAGGGTCACCAAAAAATGTCCTAAGTAACTTAACATTTCACACCCCAGAAATGTATCTATTGTTATTTTGTGAGACCATGTGTAGGACTAATGACAGTTAAAAAATTTCTGCAAACTCTTATTAATGAGCCCTTTAAGGCAACATGTTAAATTAATTTCATAATTTATTTTTTTCCTCCACATACTGCTTATACATTATACCTCCAATAATTACTAACCATAAGAGTATATTTAATTCTTGTGTCGCAAATGTACATTTAATTAGTAATTTATTATACGAGTGCTTGTTTGATAATAAGTGTTTATTCTTATATAAAGTGTGCCCAGATAAGAGCAATAAGTGTAACAAAACCAAAAGATAAAATAACAAAAATTAAGATGTCTAAAGGCAATCAATGGCCACCAGCTACACTGGGAACTACTGTATCACCCCCTTAGTGTGCAATCTCTCAAGCTGAAGCTTACAATATTTAAATGTCTTATTCCACAACACAAAATCTTGTATTTATGTGTGAGCGCTATATGAGGATTACTGTGCATTATATTTGGTAAACACATGCCAATGATACCAACTTCCACCATTAAAAAGAGAGAGGAAATTCACCCCTGCAGTCTTTGTTGTGTTAATCCATATAATACCTGTAATGGAGCAAATGTGTAGAATTGTTAGATATAGCTGTGCAGAATAATGTCATTGGGTTGCATCTAGCATAAGTATTCTCCACCACTTTTAAGGAGGTCATGTTTTGATTGTTAGATTGTCAAAAAGTAACGCAGTTACCTTACAATGTATGATATCTTATATCTGAGTGATTGATCTCCTTCATCTATCTATCTTTCTTTCTATCTATCTATCTATCTATCTATCTATCTATCTATCTATCTATCTAAATATATAAATGTATTTTTTAGACTCAAAGGTCTCCTACTGCCTTCAATAGTTGTTGTTTCTTTGGGGGGGGGGGATGTTTGGTGGGGTGGACTTGAAATGCAAACATACATTTCAGATAAATAACATATTGTTTACTATGTTAAAGATTACATTTTATGTTGCTTCCAAGTTTAGTTAATTGTTCATATTGATATTTGATAATGTGCAATAGTTTCAGCGCTGTCACAAATTCAAAACACCATGACTGGATATCTATAGAATGGTGTACTACATTGTAGCTGTTTGATATTATGCCTCAGCTAAAATACTGTATACATTTATTCATCATTTATCTAAAATATACATGTATGGAAGCCTCTATAAAATGTGCTGTCAGAGTCAGCAATTATTTATCCTTCCTGACCTAGATTTCACCCTTCCCTCATCTTCTGTAGTCTGCTCAATCCAAATGTCTGTTTAGGAATGCAGAGGAACTACTTGTTTATTTTAAAATGAAGTTACATTTTTAAATTGAGTTGTTTGAGTTAAGACACAGAGTTTCAATTAGAATTTGATGAATTGTTTGGGCTTTTTATTAGGATTTGACTCTGGGGTGGGGTGAGTTATACACTTTTTGAAATGCTTACAAATCTATTCTTAAATGTGATTTTTTTTTCTTTTTTGAGAAACAGATAATCTAGTCAGGGGAACAGGAGTGCTGATATTACATCAAGAATTGGCTTATAGGAAGCCTCCAACTGCTACTAGTGAAGAGGACCTACTGTAACAGTCAGAGAGGGAAGAATAAAAGAGAAACATGAGGCTTCTAGTTAACACTTAGGATTCCAGTGACTACAGTACATACAATAATAATAGGTCTCTAAAAGTACAGGTATAGTGTAAAAATAGAATAGACTGCTGAGTGCGTGTAATACTGTACATGCAAATGATACAAGTAAGATTGTAGTACAATGTGAAGTAAATAAAATAAATGTTCTGACTTGCACATACTATATATATATATATATATATATATATTTATATACAGTACTTGTAGGTGTACGTGTTCTTATTAAGAAAATGCACTCAGGAGATGGATTGATTTAAGGTGACTTGCTGATTAGGACTGGTAGCTATTCTCTAAAACCTCAAGGGGAATATATTGAAAATAAGTTAAAAATGTATTATTTATTTCTAAGTGAGCGTGTGCAGAATGCATAAATGGTCAGATAAGTAACAAATAAGGTTTAATATAGTTAGGTATTTTAAAGAGTTGTATTTGCCTGTCATGGATCAACGTGACAAACCGGAGAATGAAAAAGTTCACATACAGTTCCTGATTGACTCAGTTAATTAAACTGCTAATTTTTTTTAATGGAGCAACATGTAATAGCTTGAAAAGGTAATGCACAACCCTGTCATATATATTTCCAGCTTGTAGTCTCTGGTGCTCAATGCAATAGTGCACAGTAATGTTATTACACTTCCCAAATCAGTCTTTTTGGCTAAAACTAAACACAGAGGGAGATGTTTCTGTGCAGGCAAATAAATATATCAGAACTTACAGCATATATTTACATAGTTATTGCATTAACTCTAACAATATTAATAAAGTACTAGAATGTACTGTAAAATAATATATTTGCTCCTATGAATACCTAATTTCCTTTTTTGAACTTACATGTAATTTTTCTTTATCTGTCCACTTTTTGTCTGATCTCATTGATGTATTGGCAGAATAGAATACTAAGACCAACACCTAGTAAAGCTGGATACACACTATACAATTATCTGTCCAGTCTTTTTGGTTGGAATGAAAAACTGGTAATGTATGGGAGCAAATGACAATTGACCATTTGTTCTAAAAACACCTGAAAACAGACCAAAATGGACTTGTAGACAAATCAGTTAAATCCATTTGTTTTTTCCAATTTATCTCAACGACCATTTTTGCCCATTTTCCAGCATTGGGAGCAAATGTTTGATTGTTCTTTGCTCTCAAACATTACCAGATTTTTGCTCCAACCAGAAACATTGGACAGATAATCTTATAATGTATTTCCAGCATATCACATACTTGCTGAGTCTCCGTGTCAGGGAGATTCTTTGCAGTAGTGGTGATGTCTATGTCTTCCTAAATTGCCGGATTGGATGAATATAACACAGTGATAGCATCATCACTTTCCACACACCATGGGAGAAAACACTGCAGTGAAGAATAAGGAAGATGTGTACTATGATAAAATAGCCACTGCTCTCAAGCATGCTGATGGCTACATTATGTGCTATGTGATGCATTGAATGAACCTAGTGAAAGGGGGGCCATTTAAGATGCTACGAAGCTGTAAAGTTCAGTCAAGTTTATGGTATAATGTGTCACATTATTTTATATGATAGATATATATACAGTATATATATATATATATATATATATATATACAGAGGAAGCTATCAGCGCCAAGATGCGGTGTCCACTGTAAACACTAGTACTCAGACCAAGGGCAATAGTGTGTACTGTCTTCTAATTTGACACTCTCTATGTGTGGTAGGGCGTCCTCTGTACCTTAAGTAAACTAAGCACTGGTATGGGTGCTAACCATACATTTAGAAAACAAAGGGGGATAAGATACTTCTAAGCGACCATTGGTGTCATAACAAAGTAGGAGAACCCAGTATGTGATATATAAATAAAGTTGACAAAATTTATTCCACAAATAAATAACACAAAATAATTTTTCAGAGGTAAAATATGCCTAGAAACTCATGTATACAGAAAATCAAAGCAGGTATCACCCAGCGCATTTTGTCCTATCAGACGTCATCAAGGGGACCCCTTGATGAAGTCTGATAGGACGAAACATGTTGGGTGATACCTGCTTTGACCCATCTTCTTAAGTTAAGGTATACATTTGTTTTTATTCTACATCTCTCTGTTTTTTATGTATATATGATTTTATGTATACATGAGTTTCTAGGCGTATTTTTAATTATGAAAAATTATTTAGTGCTATTTATTTGTGAATTAAATTTTGAGTTGAGGACATCAATAAACTCAGTAAAGAGGTTAGCTCTACCAGTCCACACCAAAAATAAGTCATCTATATTTCTCACATAAAAATATATAAATTGTGAAAAAAAGGATGGACCATAATGTGCTGCTTCTTGTACGTATGCATGAAGAGGTTGGCATACGATGTGGCCACATTGGACCCCATCATAATCACCCACAACTGCAAGTAGTACAAGTTTTCAAAGAAAAAGTAATTTTTTTGCAAAACAATCAACAACAGCAAACAAAAATCAATATAAGGTCCTTTAAAGTGTGGACTGAACCTAATCTAAACCATCAGTATGTTTCATGTTGGTTTAGAGGCTGGTAATGTTAAGAGTTACCAATAAACAAAACTCAGGTAAAGTGCCAAGTGCATTAAGTTAACAAATAAAGTCAGAGGTGTCTCTTAGAATATAATTCATATTTTGTAACACTGGCTGAAGCCAGAAATCTATGTACTGAAAAATGGATTGACAAAGTAAACCACATGAAGAAATGATAGGCCTACGAGGTGGCCGTATCAAGATCTCATGTATCTTGGGCAGTACATAGATTAATGGTATTCTAGAATGTGTCTGGGTAGAAACTGTAAGGTAGGTTCATGACCACCACCCTAGTGGGGATTTTGGGTGCCGGTCAGGATTGCGCCCACTGGTATTTCACCAGGTGTCAGGATCCTGGCATCGGTAGCCTGACCGCTGGGATCCTGGAAGCCAGCAACTTGATTGCCTCACATCATGTTATCTGTCTATATAACAATCAGGTTATGGCCTGGGAGGCTATTATGTGTAATGTATAACACTGTGTTTTGTTATTCTTGTACTGTAGTTGTACAGCACAAATCACAGAGCCTTGACAATCCCTCCAAAATGGGACCAAAAATGTTGGCTACTTCCATATGCATACTAATAAACTTCAATGAACTTGTTTGCCCTCAAAAGTCTGGAGAGTGCTGTTCTTTTACTACACATAGTAAACTATCTTCTAAATACTATATACATATATGAGATGAGCGGTTCGGATTCTGAGGAATGCGGACCGCTTCAAACACGGAGATCCAAATACACCTGAGCCTGGAGCTCGGGTGTTCCCGCCAGACTTGGATACCAGGACGAAGCCAAATGTCATAGTTCCAGCATTGGATTCTACAAAAGGTGCTGCGGCCAGGACTCATGCCATTTCCCGGAAGTAGCAGCACACTGACATGTGCTGTGCTTACTCTGCATAAAATAAAACATAACTCTGTGTCAGGATCCATCACATGATCAGATCCCAGAAAATTAGATTCCAAATGGTTTGTGTGGTAAAATGTTATTTACATGAACTGCTTGTCATACTCCCCTGCTAGGTTGTAAATACTGTGGACATAACCCCAGGGGGGCTAAGGGGTTATCACTGAGTGCATTTCACCAGGTCACTATGTCCTGAGGCCATAAATGTGTTTAGTGGTGACAAGATCAAAACTTAGCAATAAAGTGGGAGAAGAAAGTTATGTTCAGCAACAGATGGTCTCTCATCCTATCATAAATGTGTGAGAGGTGGAAGACTGCATCAGTCAAGTCCCATTTTCAAACAACCTGGGGGCAGATAATAAAGCAAAGAGGAATGGAATGTCTGTGTCTCCCCTCTGCAATTTATTTGCAAAAACAGCATTGAGCTGGTTAAAAAACACAAGGGTGGGGGGAAGTGAGTGCAGCTGAGGGTATAACTATCCCTTTCACTGTAAAATGTGTGTTTATTCTCATGGGATGTAGTTACAGCTAGAAGTGAACCGATAAACTCACTTGTGTCATCCCCACAGCCAGATTCTAAATTTGTGTGTAAATTTATGCTTCTGAATTATTATCTCCTTTAATTTTTGTTTGAGATTGTACCATACTCTGTGTATATTCTTAAAATATTCTTAATTATCTTTGTACAAGCGAACGCTACCTTGCGTTAAGATACTAAATCCCTCTTGCTGGTGGCGGCGAATGTTTTTTGTGGGTGTGGATCATCAAATCGACAGTGTCTAGGTCAACAATGTTTAGGTCGACCACTATAGGTCGACAGTCACTAGGTCGACAGGGTCTGAAGATCGACAGGTTTTCTAGGTTGACATGTGCTAGGTCGGCAGGTCAAAAGTTCAACATGAGTTTTTTATGTTTTTTTGGTGTCGTTTTCTCTGTACAGTGACCGGGAAGCCCAATTAGTGCACGGTGTCCCCTCGCATGGCTTGCTTCACTCGCCATGCTTCAGGCAAGGTGCCTCACTCCGCTACAGCTTCGCTAGGCACAGATTACCATTCCAATCTTAGTCCACGTGGATCATTAAGTATGAAAAAGTAAAAAAAAAGACAAAAACATGAAAAACTCATGTCGACCTTTTGACCTGTCGACCTAGCACATGTCGACCCAGAAATCCTGTCAACCTATAGTGGTCGACCTAAACATTGTCGACCTAGACAGTGTCAGTACCTTGCTGGGCTTCATGGAAAGTTTTGAGCCAAAAGCTATTAAACCTTTCACTAGATTTTGCAGACATGAGCTAAATAAGGTTAATGTCAAGAGACAAATGTACTGTGATGGTCTTGCCCATATCTAAAACAAGACAAACACCAGTTTCAGTCATCATTCAATGTGCTAATAAAAAAATAATATAATTATGATGCATTCTTTGAATATATATATATATATATATATATATATTCTCTCTCATAGTCACAAGGCCTGTTCAATATTATTGATGATTTTTGTTTCTTACAGTGGGCAGCATTTTTTCATGTGCCTATTCAAAACAAGAAGAAAAAAAAAAGGATTTTCTACATAATTACAAGTTCAAAAATGTAATCATTAAGACAAATGAATCTGATCACTCGGTAGGCATGTTTTAGGCAATGTTCCACGGTTACTTTTGTTAATGCACTAATGAGCCATTGTCAGATAAGAGCCAACCTGGCATTAGCAGTTACAGTAAATTTACTACAAGAACACTGCTGTTTGTAATTAGTTCTTCATTACACAATCAGTTTGATTTAGAGAATCTCTGCTATGATTTGCTCAGCAAATGAAGCAATATAATTACACCTCACTTAAAATCAAGAAATTAAACTGCTGTATGCAATTGACTAACTATTACACCAATACCGTGGTACAGCCTGTAACACATAAACAAGGAAACAGCATCAAAGTGCACCCATCAGAAACACTTACTAATAATGTTTAATAAGTGTATGGCAGGGTCTTATCAAGACAAAAAGCTACCCACTAATAAGGGAGCCATAATGCATTTCATATGCAAGCAGGAAATTAAACCCCTAGTTTGAGTTGGGCTGCTCTGGAATTGCAAAGGTTACTATGTCAGAGGCAGTGTCAGACTGGGGCATGTAGGGCCCACCGGGGAAAAGCAGTGGTAGGGGGCCATGTTAGGGGTGTGGCCAGTCTGCAGAGGGGGGGTGGCCTAACACCTCACTGGTTTGACTAACCATTAAAGAGTACTATGTTTGGGCCCCTTCATAGATATATACAGTAAATTCAGCTTCTGAATGCATGCTAATGTGCCAGATTAATAACAGATTAATAACAGCAATGACTGTAGAAAATACACCATAGTCCAGTATAAGGTAACATATGTAACATAGTTGATGAGGTTGAAAAGAGGTAAAATGCCCATCAGGTTCAACCTGTATTCTGTATTAAGCTGTGCACATTATAATGCACCAGCTGAAGTAATGGTTTCGTACCAATTGACAACTATATTTCGTACCACTCCCAGATACTTTATGTCAATATATTAAATGCTATAGCCTTGGATACTTTTTTCAGCTAGAAAGCTGTCCAATCTGTTTTTAAATACATTTACAGAGACCGCCATTATTACCTTCTCCGGCAGGGAGTTCCAAATCCTTATTGCCCTTATGGTGAAGAACCCTTTCCTATGTTTTGTATGGAATTTTCTCTCCTCTAGCCTCAGTGAGTGTCCACATGTTCTATACAGAGTTCTATTAATAAACAGATCCCCTGCTAACGGGATCAGTACTAAATGCCGCCTGTCGGAATCCCGGCAGTCGAAATACCGACGCTGGAATCCCGACCACACAATCCCGACAGGATCGCTTCGCTCGCCACGCTGCGGGCACGGTGCCTCGCTATGCTCGGCACACTATTATATTCTCCCTCTATGGGTGTCGTGGACACCCATGGAGGGAGAATATGTCGGGCTAGTGGCGGTCGGGATTCCGGCGTCTGTATTTCGACCGCCGGGATTCCGGCCGGCGGCATCTTGACCGCATCCCCTGCTAACTCCTTGTAATGACCCTTTACATATTTGAAGATATTAATATCTCCACTTAGACGCCTCTTTTCTAGTGTATATATATTTAACCTAGTGAGCCTTTCCTCGTACTCAAGTGTCTCTAATGAATGTATAATGTATAATTCAAGTGCACAGTCTGCAACCTGATCCTAAGAGCAGAAGGTGGGCCCCCGGGCAGTAGGGCCCACCGGTGGTTTCCCCTGTACCCCTGTGGGCCAGTCCAAGCCTGGTCAGAGGTGTGTTTTAGTATGGATTTCTGCTTTGTAAGCATATGGCTTTGAAAAGTGTGGGTTTTATGGTGCCCATACACTAATGCGATTTTGCATGATTTCATCCGATTCCGATGTTTTGGGCTGATAAATCGGATGAAAATGGGCAAATTGCATGTGCTTTACCTTCGATCATTCCCGCTGTCCCATGAACATCAAATTGGAGCCCCTAGATCGGAAATACTGCACTATAGATATGTCAGATCCCGCAGGCATGGCTGGGATCGTATACGATACATCGTATGCAAAAGATCCGCATACGATATATTGATCCTGCCACCCAGGAAGCTGCCGGGTGGTTCAAGGGAAATCTTATGCGATTTCTCCCTCGAAGAAGTCGCATAAGTGTATGAGCACCTAAAGATGCTATTTTGGAGAAGATAGTCTGGGTGTCCAAGTGGGAGGCTCTTTTTTGCTAAAGTTTTTAATGCCCACCTACCCCACTGCTTTTGGTTTGTTTTGGTGTTGGCTTTATATGTGGCAGGAAAGAACAGTAGCCGTTTCTATTTGCCTTTAGGTCTTGAGGTGCTCTTCTTGCCAATACATGGGTTAGGCTAGTTTGACCCTACTCGGGCCAGCAGCACCACCTGTCCTCGTGGCTATTATGCCATAGGGATGGGTGTAGGACACTTTGGGCAAGATTTAGCAAGCTTAAATATGTGGCCAAACCTCCAAAATTTATGTTTCTGGAGGTTTTGCCACGTACTGTATATGCGGTAAACCTGGAATGCGATAGATTCTTGGGCTTGAATGCGGTGGGCAATGCCATCTTCAAATGGCATTTCCCAGTAGAAGCCTATGGGCCTCTATTGCACTGCCCCTTCTGAGAGTGATCCATCAGGATCCCTCCCAGGACCACTCGCAGCGTGCATGTCACTCGACGCATGCGCAGATAGGACTCTGGGTCCTACACCTGGAAATCCTATCATTGCAATGGACAGATCTAACTGCAAGAGCAGTGCTTCATTATTTTCTTCATATATGCATGTGGAGAGTGGCAAGAGCTTTGATTTATGCTGATGTACTGGCAGTTGACCTCCAATCTAGGCCTAATTGGAGTTGGTGTGGAGATGGGGATATTGCTTAGTTCTTTCTTCATGGCCATACGTTATCTGTCCCCTTTTGCCTCTTACAATTTACATAATTAGAAATAAAGTGACCCCTTTTGTTCCCGACATATATGCATCCCTGTCATTTTATAGGTTTAAGGTTATCACTCTATTTTTTTATTTTCAAACAGTAGTACAGGTATTCTTACATCAGATGGTAGGGCATTTTGTTGATCATAATTGATGTCACAGGTTTTCAACTAGCCACATGGTATTTGTAAATAATATCCAGCTTATTATAAAGCAGGAAGAGATGGTAATACCCCTGGACCTTCCCTTTTAGTGGAGTGCAAGGCCATCATTTCTCAAATATTCACATTTATTATCAATGAGAATTTGATAGTTTATTTACAAGTGCTAAATCATACCTCCAACATGACCCTCTCCAGGAGGTACAAAATGTTCTGCTTCTGGACTTTTCTGTTAATTAATGAATTAATTGCCATCACCTGCTTTGAACAGGTTTTGGATAAGAAAGGTATTTTACTACAGGTCATAGCAATCGCAAATTAAGAGGGCAGAGCATTCTGTCGCTCCTGGAGAGGGTCATGTAGTCAGGTATGGTTAAATTCCCCACTTTGTTCCCCTAAATAGCAAATCCTGCATGCAACAGTTGACATGATCCTGTGTGCAGTTCCCCTGCTCTGCCTGTGGTGTCACTCTCCTTGGATGTTTCTTCAGCAAATCTCGGACTCTGGCCCTCATTCCGAGTTGTTCGCTCGGTATTTTTCATCGCATCGCAGTGAAAATCCGCTTAGTACGCATGCGCAATGTTCGCACTGCGACTGCGCCAAGTAACTTTACTATGAAGAAAGTATTTTTACTCACGGCTTTTTCTTCGCTCCGGCGATCGTAATGTGATTGACAGGAAATGGGTGTTACTGGGCGGATACACGGCGTTTCAGGGGCGTGTGGCTGAAAACGCTACCGTTTCCGGAAAAAACGCAGGAGTGGCCGGGGAAACGGTGGGAGTGCCTGGGCGAACGCTGGGTGTGTTTGTGACGTCAACCAGGAACGACAAGCACTGAAATGATCGCACAGGCAGAGTAAGTCTGGAGCTACTCTGAAACTGCTAACTCGTTTGTAATCGCAATATTGCGCGTACGTCGGTCGCAATTTTAAGAAGCTAAGATTCACTCCCAGTAGGCGGCTGCTTAGCGTGTGTAACTCTGCTACATTCGCCTTGCGAGCGAACAACTCGGAATGAGGGCCTCTATACTTTTGATTACCAGGAATGATTGCCTACTTAAGCAGCTATGGCTGCACCTTAGACTTGCTAATACTGTATAATCTAGCCCCACAGAGCCCTCCTTGGCAGATCATTAAGTCACAACCTCTGAGAGAGAGTGCTCTTTATGTCTGATCATCAGATTGTTTTTCCTTGCTTAAGTCTGGTCTCCTGTTACTAGTATTTCTGCACTGTTCCTTCAGTTCACAAATTACAAACTCCAGGTAAACCTGCTGTGTCCATTAATGTTCCTTGTTTGTCTGCATATGCCACATTGTCTTCAATCTGCAAGTTTCAAATTCCAGTTATGTAATGCATTTCAGCCAGTAATTAACCTGTTACCTGCAAACAAGTATCCTGAGACTGTCTGCCTCATATGCTGTGCTGTTTCATCCATGCAAGCATATATTTAGTAGTGTGGACTGTACACCTGTTACATATTGCAATTGGTTTTCTAGTCTTCAGCTCCTGTTTCAGATATCTCACTCTGCATTTATCTTTTCCCTGTTCATTGCTATCTCCAGTATTAGCCAGGACTGCACCATTATTATATTCCTGTTCATTTGTTATCATCGGTATTATCTAGGAGTGCACCATTTTTACTGGATTCCAGCTATCTACAGAATTCCCATAACTGCCTATCTGGACACAGTTACACTTTACATCCCATTTTACAGTGAAACATTTACAGTACTTCTCTTCCATTTACTAATAGATCTACTTTGCATTGGATCTACAGTATAAGCAGCTCATATGTCCACATAATTGAAATCAAAGAAGCAGGTAAATATGTCAACACGTTTCATGGTTTATGTGACTTCATCACCATTTTAATGTCACAATATTCTGGAATAGTTTAATATAGCCAGACTAATGTATGAAAACATATTACTTCAAAGTGATAAAATTAAAACCATGCAGCCACATCTGACCTTCAAGCAATGAAAAACCTGTTATATTAACAAATTTACATTATAGGGAGATTTTCAGTAAAAGATATATAAATTAGTAAATTTAAATAACAGAACAACCATAGAAAGACCGTCCAAGAGCTCGACACACAATACAGAGAACATTAAAGTGATCCTGTTCTTGAGGCTACAAAAAAAAAGATAAATCTCTTGTGGCATTACAATGCAGTCCCCTAAAGACCTGGTAGCATTACAGTGCAAACCCTAAAAACCACATCTGTGGCTGCTATTTAATGCAAAGCTTGTAAATATCCAGCCACTTTTCAATGAACTTTCCCATACCCTGTAATCTCTGCTAGCTGCAAAGTACAGAACAATATGAGGTTTTTTTGCCACTCTTGCAATCCAGTCTCTTGAGATATTTAAAAATGAACATGATAGAAATTTAATTTCAATAGAAGCTGTAAAAATCCAGTAGACAGCTTCCAGTATATGTGGTGGGTAGTATAGCAATTCATCAATCAACATGTTGGAACCCACTGACACTATGATTAATGAATGGGTAGCGTTATCCACCAATCAGGGTAAGCTGTAAACTGTTTGATGCAAGCTATAATAATTAACTGATGGTTTAGTCAATTAATCTAGATTTTGTGGAAGATTCTCTTGACTGACATATACCAATTTGCAGACATGAACAGATTAGCCAAAGGGGAATATGCCCCATATTTTCCCTTGGCATCCTGCATCAGAATAGCGGACCAGAAAAGGGAGAGATTCAAAATATTCATAAGGGTCAAACAATAACCCTTAGTGAAAGCTAACTAGCTGTGAGTAAACTGGGGGAGGGGCCTAAGTGAGCATGCGACTTGGGTGCCAGATTTGAGGGGGCTCTGAGACCTCTGCCTGAGTCCCTCGGTCAGCTGCAAACCACCCACCCCCCCGGCTGCATGCCCGCCACCCAGCATGATCATCTCTGGTCGCGATCACTTAGCAAAGAGTACCTGCAAGCACTTTTGGCCTAATTCAGACCTGATTGCAGCAGCAAATTTGTTAGCCAATGGACAAAATCATGTGCACTGCAGGGGGGAGTTAGCAGAAATAACATGTGCAGAGAGAGTTAGATTTGGGTGGGGTGTCTTCAAACTGAAATCTAAATTGCAGTGTAAACATAAAGTAGCCAGTATTTACCCTGCACAGAAACAATATAACCCACCCAAATCTAACTATTTCTGCATATGTTTTATCTGCCGCACCTGCACTGCAAATGGTTTTGCCCATTAGCTAACAAATTTGCTGCTTAGAAGCTCTGCACTCCATTTATTCAGACTGTGGCAGACTTTACAATCAATCTAAAATTGTTATTTGCTCCCATACTTTACAAGATTTTCATTTCAACCAGCACACTAGTTGGTTAGAATTATAATATTTAGATGTATGGCTATCTTAATTAGGATTGGGATTATTATACTGTAGCTGAAGATCTCATCTTTAGTTCTCGATAGCACAAAACAATCTTGATTTAAGGAATCTCCCCTATTTTGTAACCGTAATTTAGTACTACAAACTGTTGTAGGCAGAGTTTCACAGTTTGTAGTTGTTAATGAATAGAGTTATATCTGAGACTGTTGGAGAATATACATTGCATTGACTTGATAAGATTACAGAAAAAACTATTTCTGCCACTCAACAACTTTAAAATTGTTTCAAATGTTCAGTAGATTAATGCTGTAAATACCCATCACACATAAAAGTCTTAAAATATTAAGTGTAGTAAAAATAAAAATCTCCATTATTATTTAGGAATTATTCATGCTCTTTAGCCATTTTCCTAGTAGTGATTTTAGTTAGTGTTGTTGGCTCTCATACATATCTGAATAGTCTCCTGCAGCATACATTTTCACACTGACTAATCTCTTGGTTTCACACAGCTGTCCTCTCTTGAACTTGAGTTTTAGAACATGTTCTTAGATTAACCCTTTACATATCAGAAGCATGCAAAAATGTATAACTACAGTACCTACACTTTTTTATCATAGTACCAGGCTTAAGAAATATTCAAAGTTAGAAAAGCAACTTTTTCACTTATAAAAAAGAAGCTGACTTATTTATTTAAGAGCTGTCTAAATAGGGAATAATGGGAGAGTAACATAGAAATATTTTATTGATCTAAAGCAGTGGTTCTCAAACTCTGTCCTCAGGACCCCAAACAGTGCATGTTTTGCTGGTAACCCAGCAGGTGCACAGGTGTATTAATTACTCACTGATACATTTTAAAAGGTCCATAGGTGGAGCTAATTATTTCACTTGTGATTCTGTGGGGACACCTGCAAAACATGCACTGTGTGGGGTCCTGGGGACCGAGTTTGAGAACCTGTGATCTAAAGGCAAATATATGAATATTTTTGTTAGAATCTTACCAGAGCCTGCATTCAATGTCTGGGTCAGGTTTTTATATATATATATATATATATATATATATATATTTGCCTTTTCTGTTAAATGTTTTATTCTTAGAATAGACCTGTATTTTCCCAAGTATGTTTAATATCCTTTAGGCTACGGCCACACATAGCAGCCAAGCGGGTCCTGTTCAGCAGGACCCACTTGGCCGCAAGGAGACTGCACATGGGCGCCTATACATGCGGCATGCTGCGGTCGGCCGCATGACAGGACAGAGGGTTTTTATAGTGAACACATACATTTCAATGTATTTGTGCACACAGTGTGACTGTGCCGCACTGAAATCCTGTGTGTCACTGGCCAGATCCTGTGCTGCAGGATACTGCCGAACAGGATCCGTGTGTACACAACCCCCCCCCCCCCCTCCCAGCCAAGCGAGTCCCATTCAGCGTGATCCGCTTGGCCGCTATGTGTGGCCCAGCACTTACTGTTTTTCTTTTCTATTCACATCTGCTGGTTGTGTCTTCCAAGTACCTCTAAATCCAATATATTCCCTACTTATTCCTGAGCTCCCCTTTACTTCAAGTTTTAGTCCCTCAATCAACAGTGGCTAGCTGCTTACAATTTGCACAATGTAAATTAGCAGATATAGAGAAGAAGCAACTAATAAAAATACTTATACTTAAGTTCATTAAAATTAAAGTAAATTGCAGAATTTAACTTTGATTTTATTTGAAAGCACCTGTGCTGTAATAATTTAAATAGGTCTTGCTTACTGCACTAACACAAGATCACTAAATAGATTTTCAGTGAGACTCAGACTACTTCACAGACATTTTATCTTGCTTTGATTTTGCACTTACTTCAACAACATGGAAAATGGAAAAAAAAAGCTTTACAATATCCTTTTCTTTAAAGAACCCCTTCAAAAAGACAGAAAAATTAGCCACTTTGAATTTCTTTGAATTGTTATAGCTTACACCCAGCTTTGTAATCACTTTTTCGCTCTTAAAAAACTGTGATATCTGATTTGCAGGTCATTATTATTAGTTATACAAATTTCTTTTTCTCCTCAAACGTAAGCACTTTCATTATTCATTGAGGAATTATGTAAGTGATATCTTTGTCTTTCATTATGCTGATAGCTACTTTTCTGGGAAATGGTGATAAGCATGGTTAGCCAGCTAAGGTGCCAGAACTGAAAAGTTAACTATTATAGAATATTTTAAAATAAATTTAAGGCCATGAGCTTCTGTCCTATTTTTCCAGGAAATTTGTGTCCTAGTGTTGTATTCAGCAAAAAAGACATACTGTACAGTATGAAGTGGCCAAAATTACAAAAAAAGTAAATGTAAAAGTAAGTGCCTCATGAAAAATATACAAAAACTTGTGAGGCTTGTGTTATTAAACACATTTTCAAAGACAAAAACTGTTGTTAACAATGATATATTAACATTTTAAAATGTATCTATTGTTTTCTCAAATTGCGGATTTAAATACAGTTTAAGCTTAAGAGGCCTACTTATCGAGCTTTTTCTTCCATAAAATGATGTAGTAACTGTTTCTGCATAATATTATGGTTTGTTGCTATGTACTAATAGCATAATGTAGAAGAGTTCACAGAAATCTAATCCAAAATGTTAATTAACATTGCAGATTGCAGTCCCAATTATTATCAATGGTGATTACGATCTGACCCCTGTATGCTTATGTGGCCAAACTCTGAAAATCTGCAAAATGGAATGTTACTAATCACAGTACAGTAGTACTACAATTATTAATACATAGACCCCCTTATCATCCCTAGTTTAACCTTATGTATATACAGTAGCTTAATTTTTACAATGTACTGGTCAGTGGTGGGATGGGCTTGGGGACAGGGTGTCATATATATTTCCTGGGCCACTCTTACAGCACACAGCCATATTACAGTATATTACATAATAGCACGTCCACAGCCCCATCCCCACCTATTTTTCCTTTCTGCTGTCTGGCCATTGACCCCACCCCTCCTTATCCTACTTTACTTTCCAGCCTATGGAGCTTGTTAACAGCAGAAACTTTGTTTATTTCTATGGGATGATATTGCCCTGTTTTTCTTTCATGACATACATGGATGGCTTCTGTAGCATTTGTAAGAATGTATATATTTTTTTTTACGGTCATTAAACATTTCCATTATTACACTCATGATTACTCATTATTTTAAAGCAATTAGGGCACCTCTAGATATATACCCTTACATGTGTACATCTACTGTAGGTATCTCATTTATTTTGATAACTATACTGTATGAGTAATTTTCACTATTTTAGAGGAAGTTTTGTAGGTGCTAGTGAGTGTGTTTTTTACAGTGTCTTTTTCTAACTGCTGATATATATATATATATATATATATTTTTTTTTTTATTATTATTATTATTATAACGTCCCACAGTTGTTCAGAAGAATCCTTGGAGAACACTACAACAAATACATTTGGATTTTTACAGCAGCGGTTTATTTCATCAACTTGAGCTGACATGCCTGATCCATTACAGCTGAAATGGTTTTTAGCTTACTTTGAGAGCAAATCTGGGTTTTCTCCAATGAACCATTGTCTTTCTTTCCTACAAGAAGCCCCTGATGATCATCTGATGCCTGAGGATGATGCAGCATGCATACATACCACATATTGTGTAAACAACAAAGTGTTACAGTAAATAGAACACAAATCATTGAGCATTCAGCGACTGTTCATAACTCTAACTGATCTATTCTCTCAAATTCAGGCCTGTCATTCAAATTATCAACCAATGTAGCAGCTATAACTATGGTCATAACAATGGGATTTAACGCCCATATCTATGCATGAATTTATAGTTCTCTGTATATATGTACACATGACAAGTCCAAAGCACATTGTATTGGATCTAAAGTTGGCAATGTTGGGATAGCCCAAGTTTTTATTGATTATGTTCTGGTAATATATTGTAGTATGTAAGTGACATTTCTTGTACAAAATGCATGACATTTCCATCAAAAGCAAATAGTTTTCACTTATATTTGATGTGATTGGCAAAACTACAATAAAATTGGTTATGGAATAAAGACATGTCATGTAATATAGTTACTGTTAGTTCCTGCCTCCGCATTACTTCTTTTGAATGCTATCATTAACATACCCATGTTTCAATTCAGCCTTGTCTTCAAAGTAATTATTATATATTATTTTCATAGTAATTTCACTATTAATCTTTTCCTTCCAATAAAGTATTATACTGTACATACTGTATGAGTATGTAACGATAAATATAAAGCCATTGCAAGTAAAGGTTATAATGTACATCCCATTCAGTGAGTTCAGTAAACATTGCTGCTTCCCACAAAGTTCAGCACTTTTCCAAAACATATATTTAAAACTCTTGACAATAATAGCACTTTTGAGCTGGATGTACTGTATGAATATAATATATAATACACTAACACCTCAGCAGTGTAATAGGATTTCTAGGGGGGGGGGGGTACACTAATGTTTGTTTTCAGAATTTGTTGGGAGGCAGGGTCAAGCAACATTCTCTAACCAATTGTTTTGGATAGCCTTCCCAGGGCACTGGTTCATTGCCCTCCAATGTTTTTAATTGTGGCTCACTTACTGTAGTTGTCTAAATATTTCACTGTTTGTTTTCTTCCCTTCTACTGTCTGTTTTTTCTATATATTGTGCTACATAGACTTGGTTGAATCATATAAATAAAAGATAATAATAATAATAATAATAATAATAATAATAATAATAAAATTAATAATAATAATAATAGTATAATAGTGGATTACATGACTTGAGTACAGAGGACTGGGACATGTACTAGTTGCCTAAAATAGTTTCCATTGCCTTGTGTCATGTCCCCTTTTCACACATATCTTAAATTTGATGGTGTTGATTGTATTATTGAATCCACCCTCAGTTATATTTTCTCTCACCCAATTTTATTGCCACAGTCTTCACAAAATTGGCAAAATGTGTCCTTTCCTCTTCCTAGATGTCTCCAAAACCATAGTCCACACTCTTGCTATCTGCTGTCTTGATTATACTTTGCCTCCAGTGTGGCCGGTCTGTTATACCGCTGTCCTGAGTGTGGCACTCTCAGTAATCTTCTTCCACTGTGCCCTTCTACAAAGCCCTCCATTGGCTAAAATAGCATCTCCAGAATACAATTTGCACTGTTTTCCTTCACCTGTTAAGCCCTCTGTAATGCATTCCCCTCCTATGTCTCTAAACTAAATAGAAATATACCCATACTCATTTCACATCTCCCACTCTCTTCTCACCACCTTACATTCCCACCTTCAGAACTTCTATGCTGCTTCCCCCTTATGTATTTATAATTTGTTCAGTTTTTAATGTTTTGATTTTATTGTACTCAGGAATCTCTCTCTCTCTCTCTCTCTCTATATATATATATATATATATATAATAGAGATGAGCGGGTTCGGTTCTCCGAGATCCGAACCCCCCCCAAACTTCACCTATTTTACACGGTTCCGAGGCAGCCTTGGATCTTCCCGCCTTGCTCGGTTAACCCGAACGTGGCTGAACATCATCATCCCACTGTCGGATTCTCGCGAGATTCGCATTCTATATAAAGAGCTGCGCGTTGCCACCATTTTCACTCATGCATTGGTGATTGAACGGAGAGGACGTGGCTGCGTTCTCTCCCTGAAAGCTCCGTATCTGTGCTCAGTGTGCTGCAAATATCTACCTTCTCTGCCTGAAAATTCTCCATATCTGTGCTCAGTGTGCTGCAAATATCTGTGCTCAATGTGCTGCATTTTGGTGACCAGCAGTATACATATAGGCCCTCATTCTAAATTGTTCGCTTGCTAGCTGCTTTTAGCAGCATTGCAAACGCTAGAGCCGCCGCCCTCTGGGAGTGTATCTTAGCTTAGCAGAATAGCGAACGAAAGAATAGCAGAATTGCTACTAAATATTTTCTTGCAGTTTCTGAGTAGCTCCAGACCTACTCCTAGATTGCGATCAGCTTGTCTGTTTAGTTCCTGGTTTGACATCACAAACACGCCCTGCGTTCGGCCAGCCACTCCCCCGTTTCTCCAGACACTCCCGCGTTTTTCCCTGACACGCCTGCGTTTTTTTAGCACACTCCCGGAAAACGCTCAGTTACCACCCAGAAACGCCCCTTTCCTGTCAATCACTCACCGATCAGCAGTGCGACTGAAAAGCGCCGCAGGATCAACAGCAAAACTGCTAAGTTTTTAGTTAAATAACTAAGCGCATGCACGCTGCGTACAATGCACATGTGCATTTAGCAACAAATCTCAGCATAGCGATAATCGGCAACGAGCGAACAACTCGGAATGACCACCATAGTACAGTACAGTAGGCCATTGCTGTATCTTGCAGCTCTGTGTCAAGTATACTATCTATATCTGTGCTGCATTATTGTGAGCAGTATATAGTAGGACAGTGCAGCATTTTGGTGACCAGCAGTATACATATACAGTAGGCCATTGCTGTATCTTGCAGCTCTGTGTCAAGTATACTATTCATATCTGTGCTGCATTATTGTGAGCAGTATATAGTAGGACAGTGCAGCATTTTGGTGACCAGCAGTATACATATAGTACAGTACAGTAGGCCATTGCTGTATCTTGCAGCTCTGTGTCAAGTATACTATCCATATCTGGGCTGCATTATTGTAAGCAGTATATAGTAGGACAGTGCAGAATTTTGGTGACCAGCAGTATACATATAGTACAGTACAGTAGGCCATTGCTGTATCTTGCAGCTCTGTGTCAAGTATACTATCCATATCTGTGCTGCATTATTGTGAGCAGTATATAGTAGGACAGTGCAGCATTGTGGTGACCAGTATACTACAGTACAATAGTCCAGTGCTGTTCTCGCTGCTCAGTGTCAGTTCTCCGTAGTATCATCAGTGCTCAGTAAAATTAGTGCTCAGTATAATCAGTGATTGATCAGTATAATCAGTTCTCTGTATAATCAGTGCGCTGTTAGACGTGCACCGTTTTCCGCCATTAGTGCATTGGGATTTAGACAATTGATGAAGTTATTGTGTCCCCGGTACAAAATCCCATCTAGATTCCACTTAACTAGGCAGGTGATAGCGAGATTTTACCAATTAATATCAGTGATTTATAATTCATTATTAATTACAGTGATCTTGCCAAAAGATTCCAGTGATTTTGTCAGTTTCTTCCAGTGATTTGGACCAATAATACCATTGATTAGAATAAATAATTTCTGTGATTTTGTCATTTTCTTCCAGTGATTTGGACCAATAATACCATTGATTAGAACTAATAATTCCTGTGATTTTGTCATTTTCTTCCAGTGATTTGGACCAATAATACCATTGATTAGAATGAATAATTCCTGTGATATTGAGGTGTTTGTGTCACTTAGCTTAGCCATCCAGTGACCACAGTGCACCTCTTTTTCTCTTTTCTTTACATCATGTGCTGTTTGGGGACTATTTTTTTAAGTGCCATCCTGTTTGACACTTCCGTATATGTGCAGTGGTACTGCCATTTGATATAATTCCTGACATTACTGCCATATAATTCCAGTGATTTTGTCATTTTCTTCCAGTGATTTGGACCAATAATACCATTGATTAGAATGAATAATTCCAGTGATTTTGTCATTTTCTTCCAGTGATTTGGACCAATAATACCATTGATTAGAATGATTAATTCCTGTGATTTTGTCATTTTCTTCCAGTGATTTGGACCAATAATACCATTGATTAGAACGAATAAGTCCTGTGATATTGAGGTGTTTGTGTCACTTAGCTTAGCCATCCAGCGACCACAGTGCACGTCTTTTTCTCTTTTCTTTACATCATGTGCTGTTTGGAGACTATTTTTTTAAGTGCTATCCTGCCTGACACTGCAGTGCCACTCCTAGATGGGCCAGGTGTTTGTGTCGCCCTATTGGGTCACTTAGCTTAGTCATCCAGTGACCTCGGTGCAAATTTTAGGACTACAAATAGTATTGTGAGGTGTTCAGAATAGACTGGAAATGAGTGGAAATTATGGTTATTGAGGTTAATAATACCATAGGATCAAAATTACCCCCAAATTCTATGATTTAAGCTGTTTTGAGGGGTTTTTGAAAAAAAAAAACCACACAAATCCGACAAAATTTTCAGGGAGGTTTTGCCAAAACACGTCCGAAACCAAAACACGGCCGCGGAACCAAATCCAAAACCAAAACACAAAACCCGAAAAATATCCGGTGCACATCTCTAATATATATATATATATATATATATATAAAGATTTATCATTTTGCGCTACTTATTTGCAAGCTGCTCCCTTAAAGTTTTTTCACAGGGTTAAAAATGAAGAAGAGGAGTGCTAAATATGAATGTGTGTATTAAAATATACTGCTATGTGTGCATAAATAAACTACAGTGTTTTGCTGTTACCTGTATAAGAAAAAGAAAATTGATTAAGGGTTAAATGTTTTACAGTGCTTCTTTGAATTTGGTTTGTAATGGAGTCCATTAGTTTTTATACAGGGTTCCTAAGGAAACTGGCTTTGAGAGCCTTCACAAAGCAAGGTAATTTGCAAGGTTGGTCCAGTTAGGACCAATAAGGTAAGTATAAAATATATAGTACTGAACTTTTAGAAATTCAACTAGGCAACGAGCAGCCTTCCGCAAACAGTCTAGCATTGATGAAACACAATGGGTATGGGGCCTAATTCAGACTGAATTGCTGCAGCGGCAGTGATCGCAGTCTGAAGCCCTTTGCATACCCTGGGTGCCCAGTGAGATGCTAAAAGCATCTCAGGGCTGCGATTGCCGCTGCCTGATTGAAAGGCAGAGACGGTCACGGGGCGGGAGGGGATGTGCTAAGGGAGTTAGAATGACGTTAATGGGGCGTGGTCCGGAGATATCTAACACAGTGCTTGTGTTATATTTACTGTATGTTACATTTAAGTACAGTGGGCCTAATTCAAAGTTGATCGCTGCAGCAAATTTGTTAGCAGTTGGGCAAAACCATGTCCACTGCAGCGGGGACAGATATAAAATTTTCAGAGAGAGTTAGATTTGGATGTAGTGTGTTCAAACTGAAATCTAAATTGCAGTGTAAAAATAAAGCATCCAGTATTTACCCTGCAAATGTTATATCTGCCACACCTGCAGTGCACATGGGGGGTAATTCCAAGTTGATCGCAGTAGGAATTTTTTTTAGCAGTTGGGCAAAACCATGTGCACTGCAGGGGAGGCAGATATAACATGTGCAGAAAGAGTTAGATTTGGGTGGGTTATTTTATTTCTGTGCAGGGTAAATACTGGCTGCTTTATTTTTACACTGCACATTAGATTGCAGATTGAACACACCACACCCAAAATCTAACTCTCTCTGCACGTTAAATCTGCCTCCCCTGCAGTGCACATGGTTTTGCCCAACTGCTAACAAAATTCCTGCTGTGATCAACTGTGAATTACCCTCCATGTGCACTGCAGGAGGGGCAGATATAACATGTGGAGAGAGAGTTAGATTTGGGTGGGGTGTGTTCAAATTTAAATCTAAATTGCAGTGTAAAAATAAAGCAGCCATTGTTTTCCCGAGACAGAAACAAAATAACCCACCCAAATCTAATTCTCTCTACAAATGTTATATCTGCCCCCCCCCCCTGCAGTGCACATGGTTTTGCCCAACTGCTAACAAATTTGCTGCTGCGATCAACTCTGAATTACCCCCCAGTATATCATGTATCTGGGGCAGTACAGATGGTGTAGTGGTTAGCATTACTGCCTCCCATTACTGAAATCATGGGTTCTATTCTCATCATGGCCCTAACTGTGTGGAGTTTGTATATTCTCCCCGTACTTACATGGGTTTCCCCTAGGTACTCCGGTGTTCTCCCATAATCCAAAAATATACAGGTAGGTTAATTGACTCCCAACAAAATTAAACATAGCGTGAATGTGTGTGTGGTCATTTGGTAGGGAATATAGATTATAAACTCCACTGCGGCAGGGACTGATGTGAATGGCCAAATATTATCTGTAAAGTACTGCGGAATATGTGTGCCAGGGACGTGCAGTCAGGGGAGGCAGTGCCTCCCCTGTCATTAATGAGTAAAATAATGTAAAGAAGATAATTATGACACATATTCTGTCATAACTATCTGCTTTAGTCTTTACATTATTTTAATCTTTTGGATTTACGAAAATACTGCCTGTAATGAGTTTGGAAGGCACTGCTGCCAGTGCCTCCCGCTAGCAATGTGAAATGGCCGGAAGCGGGGGGCGGGGCTAAACTTTGGGCAGTGAAAGCCCATTGAAAAATGCATCGGAAGCGGCACTTACTATTAGTGCCTCTTTGACAGGGGGTGTGCTTTCTGCCTAAATGAAAGCACGCCCCTGTCACTAACAGTGATACCATTGGACAGTCGCGGGGATGGAGGGGAACGGACAAGACACAGCGTCAGCGTGTATTTTAGCATACTACTACATCTACATGTGCGGCCGCCTGTTAGCTCCCCACCCTCCCATCCCCAGGTAATGTAGTCCAGCCAGAGGCAGCGAGATAGGAGCAGCCACTACGATACCTTTTCCACTCGGCTACCCCCCCCCCCCCCCCACCCGGCGCCCGGACTCCTCGTCTGCTGTGAGGTAGCCAGAGCAGAGGAGCCTCACACCAGGCAGACGAGGAGACCGTGCGCCGTGCGTCGTGCTTGGGGGGGAGATGATTGGTAGCCGAGTGGAAGGGGTATCGCAGCGGCGGCGCCTCTGGCCGGACTGCATGCATTACTGGGGGATGGGAGGGCAGGGAGCTAATAGGCGGCCGCACATGTAGATGTCGAACTATGAAAAACTACACGCTTGCAAATAGGAGGGAGAGATCGCGGCTGGGACCGGGAGCTACAGGTGAGGTGACATTGATGCTTAACTGCCTGCTCCTTCCCAGCACTGCTCCCACCCTGCCCAACACCCCCCCAGCTCAGCACCATTACTCCATTCCTGCACCCCCTGCTCCACACTACTACTACAATCCTACCCCCCTGCTATGCACCACTACTGCCATCCTGCACCACTGCTATGCACCACTACTCCCATCCTGCCCCCCTGCTATGCACCACTACTCCCATCCTTCCCCCTGCTACACTACTCCCATCCTGCCCCCTGCTATGCACCACTACTCCCATCCTGCCCCCTGCTTTGCACCACTGCTCCCATCCTGCTCCCCCTGCTCTGCACCAATACTCCCATCCTGCCCCCCCCCCGCTCAGCACCACTGCTCCCATCCTGCCACCCCTGCTATGCACCACTACTCCCATCTTGCCCCCTGCTATGCACTACTACTCCCATCCTGCTCCCCCCCGCTCAGCACCACTGCTCCCATCCTGCCACCCCTGCTATGCACCACTACTCCCATCCTGCCCCCTTGCTATGCACTACTACTTCCATCCTACCCTCCCTACTATGCACCACTACTCCCATCCATCCCGCTGCTCCACACTACTCCTCCGCCTCAATGTACTGTGCGATGTGACCCGATGACATCACACCATTCGAACGGCCGCCCACCTGCCCGTGTTCTCCTGCTGGGCCCACCAACTCCACTGATGAGGCTGAGAGACAGTGAAGGGCGGGTGACTGAGAGGCACAGACAGAAGGGTGGGAGGCTCAGAGTGAAGTGGGGAGAATGAGAGACAAAGTGAGGGGTATAGCAAGACATTCAGATGGGAGATGATGGTGTGGCTGAGAGTGATGACGCAGGGAGGAGATGATGGTGTGGATGAGAGACGATGCAGGGAGGAGATGATGGTGTGGCTGAGAGACGACGCAGGGAGGAGATGATGGAGTGGCTGAGAGACGACGCAGGGAGGAGATGATGGTGTGGCTGAGAGACGATGCAGGGCGGAAGTGGTGTTGTGGCTAAGAGATGCAGGGAAGGGGTAATGGTGTGGCTGAGAGATGCAGGGGGTAGGAGGTGACACAAGTATGGTTGAACCTCTGTTGTATGATGATAACATTGGTTATGTTCCCACACAAACAGGCATCTTCCAGATCATGTGATCTCCTACATGAATAGTGATTACCGACTGAAGATGCCGTCTGCCCAGGAAGGATACATTTCTTCAGAGGTTCCCCGTTATGAGAAACCACCATATAGGTAAGGTGCATATTGAATAGTAAAGAATGCCAGTAGGCGGTGCTAGACACGCCCGATAGGTGTTGCTAGACATGCCCAGTAGGTAGGTGGTACTAGACACGCCTCTACGATGGTGCACCCCCTAATAAAATGTGCTGCGCTCGCCTACGTGCAACGGGGGCTGCGGCGGGGGAGAGTGGCGGGTACTTTAGTTTGTAATGGGCTGAGCTCACTCATGCTTTATCAGGGACCCAAGGCTCAGGGCTGTACTCCTTCTGTTGTATTCTATACTGCTGGTAGGGTGGGACAGTAATGTGCTCTCCCTGGCGCCACCCTCTTCCTGTCACCCTCTCACTGTCACCGACTGCTGTCACCCACAGTTGGCACAGATTGCTGGTATCCTCTCACTGTCACCCTCTCCCTGGCGTCACCCTGTCAACATCGCCCACAGCTGGCACTGACTGCTGTCACCCTATCCCTGTCACCCTCTCCCTGTCAGCCACAGCTGGCCCTGACTGCTGTCACTCTCTCCCTGCCACCCTATCCCAGGTGTCACCCTCTTCCCGTTACCCACAGCTGGCATGGACTGCTGTCACCCTCTCCCTGTCACGCTCTCCCTGCCGTCACCCTCTCTCCATTACCCACAGCTGGCACAGACTGCTCTACCCTCTCACTGTCACCCTCTACCTGGCGTCAACCTCTCCTTGTCACCCTCTCCTTGTTGCCCACAGCTGGCACCGACTGCTGTCACCCTCTACCTGGCATCACCCTCTCTCCATCACCCACAGCTGGCGCCAACTGCAGTAACCCTCTCCCCTCTTCCTGTCACCAACTCCCTGGCATCAACCTCTTCCTGTCACCCTCTCCCCGTGACCCACAGCTGGCACAGACTGCTGTCACCCTCTCCCTGTGACCCTCTTGCTGTCACCAGCTCCCTGGCATAATCCTCTCCCTGGCGTCACCCACTGCTGTCAACCTCACCCTGTTACAAACTGCTATCATCCTTTCCCTGGAGTCACCCACTGCTATCACCCTCTCACTGGCAACACCCTCTCCCTAGCATCACCCACTGCTGTTACCCACTGCTTCTCCCTGGAATCGCCAACTGCCTTTCTTTGTCTCCCACTGACACAGGGACAGCGGTGGTAGCAGGCATTGGCTTGGGTGCGGTGGCGGGCATCGGCGGGACACAGCAGACATTATGGCTGCAGTTCCTCACCAGCCACTGAGCTCACCGCATGCCACTGATGTGTGCGCTATATAACTAACTGGTAAATAAATGTATTTCAGTAGCGTCACTTCTATTATAGATTTCAATATGAACAAATAAACATCTAGGTCAAAATCATTCTTTAAATTATCTATTTTTCAGTCTCTATTTTAATTCCTAAATTCTTACTTTGTAGGGACAGAGTAATTTTCACATTAGCACAGAAAAGGCCATTTTTCTTTTAATGACTGTAAACCCATTTTGTTAATTGATTCTGAATCTCAATGTTCAGAAAATCCTTGTTACAATTCCCTGCATGCTGAAATAATTCCCACAATCCTCTATGACACAAAAAGTGCTGTTTGCGGCTAGAGTATAATGAACCTACATGGCTGGAGATTTGCTGTATTTAGTCAGTGGCATTTCCAAATTGCCAATGGTGATGTTTCTTGGCAAGTTACTTAAAAAGTTGTCAAAAAAAAAAGATATTAATGAAAAGTGAAATTAAAGTCTTGCCTTCTAAAGTCGCCTGTTTTCAAAGACTTCATAATCATAATAGACTGTACAGATTTTTTGCAGTGTTATTTAAACATGATGCGATTGATTTTATTTCAAGTCTGCTTGCTAGGGCTAGATCTTGCGTGTGTAAAATTAATTAGATGGCTTTCATGAGATACAAGTCATTTTATCATAGATTTTTCAGTCAATATAATTGTTTTATTTCTAGGACAAGTATAGCCCTAAATGGGATTTCCTTTAATTCAACAGCTGTGCACAGGGAGAACAAGGCTTGGGTACGTACACACAAGGACATGGCATCTACAAATTAGTATTGCTTTTCATAAATGCAGAGAAATATAATGACAGACACACAGCGATTATGTGAAAGTGGTCAGAGTATCAATAATTTCTTTAGGAGTTGCAAATAATATATTTTATTGGTATTTTTTTCACCCTACCTTTGGCATTGTCCATGTACATAATGACTGATGTTTTATAAAAGAATACAAGTTACAGAAAAGTTAAATACTAGTTGATGGTCTCAAAGTTCCAACAGCGATTAACAAGCCTGAGAATTGATATACCCTGTGCACTTAAAGGTCATTCCTTGCCAAGTGCAGCTCTTATCACTCAACATAAATACAGGAAGTTACTATTGTAATGCAATGGGAAAGAATCAAATTTTTTAAGCATTAACTTTTTTGCAAAAAAACAAAATGGTTAAAAAATTTAATGTGTACCGGTCTGCGGTGGATCCAGAAGAAATATTTCCCTTGCTTGCCAATAATAGGAACAGAAGCATAGAAAAGATTGCTGGAGATTATTGTTGAGTAAACTCCGCTATAAATATTATTTTTCATTTTAAAAATTAAACACAATGGAAAATAAAAATAAAATGGAGAAAAACAACACTCCTCTATATGTACTATAATAAAATAAAAATAAAAACCACCCAAATAATTTAGGAATAGTTAACTAGAGAACATTTGCATTTCCCTGTTCTTACAAGATAGGACCTACACTACATTATCAATGGTTCATTAATAAAATTGATCACCCAGGTGTGAATATTGTACTGCTATGTGTGTGGGTATTATACAGTAACATTGTAAGATACAAAGAGATATAATCATCAAAACTAAACATTATTGTAAAGTGTACTTGTACCAATAATTTTCAGATGACACCAATGACTTGCCAATGACAATCCAATAATTTTCATAAGCAACCAATACTTTTGGGTTACATACTGATAACCTGGAAAGCAATGTTAATAAATACCAGTTCTACCAGTCAAATTATCAATGTATTTATACTCTACTGTAGTACCCAAGGTCACCCAGTGGGAATATATATGATTGGCTAGTAGACAGGATGCCAACTGTCACTATACCGACATCCGCATCCCATCTGTTGGAATTCCGGCAGCGAGTCCCCTCGCGGGCTCGCTGCACTTGCCACGCTTCAGGCCCAGTGGATCGCTTCACTTACCATAGGTTATAACCTGCAGTTGTATTGATTCCGGGCCCCAGCATTTCACCAGCGTCGGGATTCTAGTACCAGCTAGTATCAGAGCCAGATTTACATGCAGTATATGAGCCAAAGGGTTAATGTGGGCATTATACAAAGATATAGCAGTATATGCTGCCGGAAATTTGGTGAGCTTTGATCAGAGATGTGCGGAAAAGATAGGCAGGGGAGGCACTGTCTCACTTGCCATAGATGCTTTACTCCAGATTTTTGACTATAAAAATGATTAGAATAATACAAAGAAGATATTTATAAAATATTCTTTGTATTTTTTATATACTTTATATTAAAATTCTGGATTATAGGTTAGTATGACAGGAAAGGCTCTGCCTCACCTCACCGCACAGCACTGGTTTTAAGTACACCTTACTAAAGGTCCACAGGGCTTTGTCACCTTTGTTGTCACAGGTACAGAGTGCAGCAAAATAGATGCTCATTTAGGGCTGTGACTTACCACATCTACATTGGAAATCAGACTACAATTTTAAAAACTTTTTAGTTATATGTATAGTTTCTATTAGAGATGAGCGGGTTCGGTTTCTTTGAATCCGAACCCGCACGAACTTCACTTTTTTTTTCACGGGTCCGAGCGACTCGGATCTTCCCGCCTTGCTCGGTTAACCCGAGCGCGCCCGAACGTCATCATGACGCTGTCGGATTCTCGCGAGACTCGGATTCTATATAAGGAGCCGCGCGTCGCCGCCATTTTCACACGTGCATTGAGATTGATAGGGAGAGGACGTGGCTGGCGTCCTCTCCATTTAGATTAGATTTAGAAGAGAGAGAGAGAGAGAGATTGCTGTGATACTGTAGATTAGAAGAGAGTGCAGACAGAGTTTAGTGACTGACGACCACAGTGACCAGTGACCACCAGAGACAGTGCAGTTGTTTGTTTTATTTAATATATCCGTTCTCTGCCTGAAAAAAACGATACACAGTCACACAGTGACTCAGTCAGTGTGCACTGCTCAGCCCAGTGTGCTGCACATCAATGTATTGTATATAAAGCTTATAATTGTGGGGGAGACTGGGGAGCACTGCAGGTTGTTATAGCAGGAGCCAGGAGTACATGATAAATAATATTATATTAAAATTAAACAGTGCACACTTTTGCTGCAGGAGTGCCACTGCCAGTGTGACTAGTGGTGACCAGTGCCTGACCACCAGTATATTAGTAGTATTGTATACTATCTCTTTATCAACCAGTCTATATTAGCAGCAGACACAGTACAGTGCGGTAGTTCACGGCTGTGGCTACCTCTGTGTCGGCACTCGGCAGGCAGTCCGTCCATCCATAATTGTATTATAATATATACCACCTAACCGTGGTTTTTTTTTCATTCTTTATACCGTCGTCATACTAGTTGTTACGAGTATACTACTATCTCTTTATCAACCAGTGTACAGTGCGGTAGTTCACGGCTGTGGCTACCTCTGTGTCGGCACTCGGCAGGCAGTCCGTCCAACCATAATTGTATTATATACCACCTAACCGTGGTTTTTTTTTCATTCTTTATACCGTCGTCATACTAGTTGTTACGAGTATACTACTATCTCTTTATCAACCAGTGTACAGTGCGGTAGTTCACGGCTGTGGCTACCTCTGTGTCGGCACTCGGCAGGCAGTCCGTCCATCCATAATTGTACTATAATATATACCACCTAACCGTGGTTTTTTTTTCATTCTTTATACCGTCGTCATACTAGTTGTTACGAGTATACTACTATCTCTTTATCAACCAGTGTACAGTGCGGTAGTTCACGGCTGTGGCTACCTCTGTATCGGCACTCGGCAGGCAGTCCGTCCAACCATAATTGTATTATAATATATACCAACTAACCGTGGTTTTTTTTTCATTCTTTATACCGTCGTCATACTAGTTGTTACGAGTATACTACTATCTCTTTATCAACCAGTGTACAGTGCGGTAGTTCACGGCTGTGGCTACCTCTGTGTCGGCACTCGGCAGGCAGTCCGTCCAACCATAATTGTATTATATACCACCTAACCGTGGTTTTTTTTTCATTCTTTATACCGTCGTCATACTAGTTGTTACGAGTATACTACTATCTCTTTATCAACCAGTGTACAGTGCGGTAGTTCACGGCTGTGGCTACCTCTGTGTCGGCACTCGGCAGGCAGTCCGTCCAACCATAATTGTATTATAATATATACCACCTAACCGTGGTTTTTTTTTCATTCTTTATACCGTCGTCATACTAGTTGTTACGAGTATACTACTATCTCTTTATCAACCAGTGTACAGTGCGGTAGTTCACGGCTGTGGCTACCTCTGTGTCGGCACTCGGCAGGCAGTCCGTCCATCCATAATTGTATTATAATATATACCACCTAACCGTGGTTTTTTTTTCATTCTTTATACCGTCGTCATACTAGTTGTTACGAGTATACTACTATCTCTTTATCAACCAGTGTACAGTGCGGTAGTTCACGGCTGTGGCTACCTCTGTGTCGGCACTCGGCAGGCAGTCCGTCCAACCATAATTGTATTATAATATATACCACCTAACCGTGGTTTTTTTTTTCATTCTTTATACCGTCGTCTTACTAGTTGTTACGAGTATACTACTATCTCTTTATCAACCAGTGTACAGTGCGGTAGTTCACGGCTGTGGCTACCTCTGTGTCGGCACTCGGCAGGCAGTCCGTCCAACCATAATTGTATTATAATATATACCACCTAACCGTGGTTTTTTTTTCATTCTTTATACCGTCGTCATACTAGTTGTTACGAGTATACTACTATCTCTTTATCAACCAGTGTACAGTGCGGTAGTTCACGGCTGTGGCTACCTCTGTGTCGGCACTCGGCAGGCAGTCCGTCCATCCATAATTGTATTATATACCACCTAACCGTGGTTTTTTTATACCACCTAACCGTGGCAGTCCGTCCATAATTGTATACTAGTATCCAATCCATCCATCTCCATTGTTTACCTGAGGTGCCTTTTAGTTCTGCCTATAAAATATGGAGAACAAAAAAGTTGAGGTTCCAAAATTAGGGAAAGATCAAGATCCACTTCCACCTCGTGCTGAAGCTGCTGCCACTAGTCATGGCCGAGACGATGAAATGCCAGCAACGTCGTCTGCCAAGGCCGATGCCCAATGTCATAGTACAGAGCATGTCAAATCCAAAACACCAAATATCAGAAAAAAAAGGACTCCAAAACCTAAAATAAAATTGTCGGAGGAGAAGCGTAAACTTGCCAATATGCCATTTACCACACGGAGTGGCAAGGAACGGCTGAGGCCCTGGCCTATGTTCATGGCTAGTGGTTCAGCTTCACATGAGGATGGAAGCACTCAGCCTCTCGCTAGAAAACTGAAAAGACTCAAGCTGGCAAAAGCACCGCAAAGAACTGTGCGTTCTTTGAAATCCCAAATCCACAAGGAGAGTCCAATTGTGTCGTTTGCGATGCCTGACCTTCCCAACACTGGACGTGAAGAGCATGCGCCTTCCACTATTTGCATGCCCCCTGCAAGTGCTGGAAGGAGCACCCGCAGTCCAGTTCCTGATAGTCAGATTGAAGATGTCAGTGTTGAAGTACACCAGGATGAGGAGGATATGGGTGTTGCTGGCGCTGGGGAGGAAATTGACCAGGAGGATTCTGATGGTGAGGTGGTTTGTTTAAGTCAGGCACCCGGGGAGACACCTGTTGTCCGTGGGAGGAATATGGCCGTTGACATGCCAGGTGAAAATACCAAAAAAATCAGCTCTTCGGTGTGGAGGTATTTCACCAGAAATGCGGACAACAGGTGTCAAGCCGTGTGTTCCCTTTGTCAAGCTGTAATAAGTAGGGGTAAGGACGTTAACCACCTCGGAACATCCTCCCTTATACGTCACCTGCAGCGCATTCATAATAAGTCAGTGACAAGTTCAAAAACTTTGGGTGACAGCGGAAGCAGTCCACTGACCAGTAAATCCCTTCCTCTTGTAACCAAGCTCACGCAAACCACCCCACCAACTCCCTCAGTGTCAATTTCCTCCTTCCCCAGGAATGCCAATAGTCCTGCAGGCCATGTCACTGGCAAGTCTGACGAGTCCTCTCCTGCCTGGGATTCCTCCGATGCATCCTTGCGTGTAACGCCTACTGCTGCTGGCGCTGCTGTTGTTGCCGCTGGGAGTCGATGGTCATCCCAGAGGGGAAGTCGTAAGCCCACTTGTACTACTTCCAGTAAGCAATTGACTGTTCAACAGTCCTTTGCGAGGAAGATGAAATATCACAGCAGTCATCCTACTGCAAAGCGGATAACTGAGTCCTTGACAACTATGTTGGTGTTAGACGTGCGTCCGGTATCCGCCGTTAGTTCACAGGGAACTAGACAATTTATTGAGGCAGTGTGCCCCCGTTACCAAATACCATCTAGGTTCCACTTCTCTAGGCAGGCGATACCGAGAATGTACACGGACGTCAGAAAAAGACTCACCAGTGTCCTAAAAAATGCAGTTGTACCCAATGTCCACTTAACCACGGACATGTGGACAAGTGGAGCAGGGCAGGGTCAGGACTATATGACTGTGACAGCCCACTGGGTAGATGTATGGACTCCCGCCGCAAGAACAGCAGCGGCGGCACCAGTAGCAGCATCTCGCAAACGCCAACTCTTTCCTAGGCAGGCTACGCTTTGTATCACCGCTTTCCAGAATACGCACACAGCTGAAAACCTCTTACGGCAACTGAGGAAGATCATCGCGGAATGGCTTACCCCAATTGGACTCTCCTGTGGATTTGTGGCATCGGACAACGCCAGCAATATTGTGTGTGCATTAAATATGGGCAAATTCCAGCACGTCCCATGTTTTGCACATACCTTGAATTTGGTGGTGCAGAATTTTTTTAAAAACGACAGGGGCGTGCAAGAGATGCTGTCGGTGGCCAGAAAAATTGCGGGACACTTTCGGCGTACAGGCACCACGTACAGAAGACTGGAGCACCACCAAAAACTACTGAACCTGCCCTGCCATCATCTGAAGCAAGAAGTGGTAACGAGGTGGAATTCAACCCTCTATATGCTTCAGAGGTTGGAGGAGCAGCAAAAGGCCATTCAATCCTATACAATTGAGCACGATATAGGAGATGGAATGCACCTGTCTCAAGTGCAGTGGAGAATGATTTCAACGTTGTGCAAGGTTCTGATGCCCTTTGAACTTGCCACACGTGAAGTCAGTTCAGACACTGCCAGCCTGAGTCAGGTCATTCCCCTCATCAGGCTTTTGCAGAAGAAGCTGGAGGCATTGAAGAAGGAGCTAACACGGAGCGATTCCGCTAGGCATGTGGGACTTGTGGATGCAGCCCTTAATTCGCTTAACAAGGATTCACGGGTGGTCAATCTGTTGAAATCAGAGCACTACATTTTGGCCACCGTGCTCGATCCTAGATTTAAAGCCTACCTTGGATCTCTCTTTCCGGCAGACACAGGTCTGCTGGGGTTGAAAGACCTGCTGGTGACAAAATTGTCAAGTCAAGCGGAACGCGACCTGTCAACATCTCCTCCTTCACATTCTCCCGCAACTGGGGGTGCGAGGAAAAGGCTCAGAATTCCGAGCCCACCCGCTGGCGGTGATGCAGGGCAGTCTGGAGCGACTGCTGATGCTGACATCTGGTCCGGACTGAAGGACCTGACAACGATTACGGACATGTCGTCTACTGTCACTGCATATGATTCTCTCAACATTGATAGAATGGTGGAGGATTATATGAGTGACCGCATCCAAGTAGGCACGTCACACAGTCCGTACTTATACTGGCAGGAAAAAGAGGCAATTTGGAGGCCCTTGCACAAACTGGCTTTATTCTACCTAAGTTGCCCTCCCACAAGTGTGTACTCCGAAAGAGTGTTTAGTGCCGCCGCTCACCTTGTCAGCAATCGGCGTACGAGGTTACATCCAGAAAATGTGGAGAAGATGATGTTCATTAAAATGAATTATAATCAATTCCTCCGCGGAGACATTGACCAGCAGCAATTGCCTCCACAAAGTACACAGGGAGCTGAGATGGTGGATTCCAGTGGGGACGAATTGATAATCTGTGAGGAGGGGGATGTACACGGTGATATATCGGAGGGTGAAGATGAGGTGGACATCTTGCCTCTGTAGAGCCAGTTTGTGCAAGGAGAGATTAATTGCTTCTTTTTTGGGGGGGGTCCAAACCAACCCGTCATATCAGTCACAGTCGTGTGGCAGACCCTGTCACTGAAATGATGGGTTGGTTAAAGTGTGCATGTCCTGTTTTGTTTATACAACATAAGGGTGGGTGGGAGGGCCCAAGGATAATTCCATCTTGCACCTCTTTTTTCTTTTCTTTTTCTTTGCATCATGTGCTGATTGGGGAGGGTTTTTTGGAAGGGACATCCTGCGTGACACTGCAGTGCCACTCCTAGATGGGCCCGGTGTTTGTGTCGGCCACTAGGGTCGCTAATCTTACTCACACAGCTACCTCATTGCGCCTCTTTTTTTCTTTGCGTCATGTGCTGTTTGGGGAGGGTTTTTTGGAAGGGACATCCTGCGTGACACTGCAGTGCCACTCCTAGATGTGCCCGGTGTTTGTGTCGGCCACTAGGGTCGCTAATCTTACTCACACAGCTACCTCATTGCGCCTCTTTTTTTCTTTGCGTCATGTGCTGTTTGGGGAGGGTTTTTTGGAAGGGACATCCTGCGTGACACTGCAGTGCCACTCCTAGATGTGCCCGGTGTTTGTGTCGGCCACTAGGGTCGCTAATCTTACTCACACAGTCAGCTACCTCATTGCGCCTCTTTTTTTCTTTGCGTCATGTGCTGTTTGGGGAGGGTTTTTTGGAAGGGCCATCCTGCGTGACACTGCAGTGCCACTCCTAGATGGGCCCGGTGTTTGTGTCGGCCACTAGGGTCGCTAATCTTACTCACACAGCTACCTCATTGCGCCTCTTTTTTTCTTTGCGTCATGTGCTGTTTGGGGAGGGTTTTTTGGAAGGGACATCCTGCGTGACACTGCAGTGCCACTCCTAGATGGGCCAGGTGTTTGTGTCGGCCACTAGGGTCGCTTATCTTACTCACACAGCGACCTCGGTGCAAATTTTAGGACTAAAAATAATATTGTGAGGTGTGAGGTATTCAGAATAGACTGAAAATGAGTGTAAATTATGGTTTTTGAGGTTAATAATACTTTGGGATCAAAATGACCCCCAAATTCTATGATTTAAGCTGTTTTTTAGTGTTTTTGGAAAAAAACACCCGAATCCAAAACACACCCGAATCCGACAAAAATAATTCGGTGAGGTTTTGCCAAAACGCGTTCGAACCCAAAACACGGCCGCGGAACCGAACCCAAAACCAAAACACAAAACCCGAAAAATTTCAGGCGCTCATCTCTAGTTTCTATACACTATATACAGTATGCACAAAGTCAAAGTTTTCTATTTAAATTGTCTGTAAGTGGTGATTCTGTATTGGGCAGAAAATATAAATCTAAAGTGAAACTATAATTTCTAATAACATCTCAGTTATTAAAGCAATATCTTTAAAATGACACACAGTTACCATGGAATAATCAAATATAACAATATGGCCAGTAAACATTTATTTTAACTTGTAAATGCTATACTAAATATACTGTAGGCACTGTATGTGTGAATATGAACAATAAGGGGATGCGGTCAATTTACTGACAATCAAAATCCCGATGGTCACAATGCAGACAACAATTGACTGACGGTCAAAATCCGACAAGGTCAAAAATCCCGACATGGTCAAAATACCGACATGTAAAATACAGACAAGGTCAAAATACAGACATTTATAATGCAGATAGGTCTAAAAGTCAACATGAGTTTTTCATGATTTTTTAATTGAAACTGACTTGTTCATACTTTACCATCCCAGTGGACCTGGAGGGGGAATATAATAGTGTGCCAAGCGCAGCAAGGCACCGTTACGAAGCATGGCGAGTGAACATGGTACACTTATATGGTGTCCATGTCAACCTATGTCGACATACACATAAAAACAATGAAAAATTGTGTTTGCTTTTTGAACTGTCGTCATTTTAAATGTCGGTATTTTGACCTTTTTGATATATTAAATATCAGTATTTTGTCCATGTCGGGATTTTGACCATCGGTCAATTGCTGTTGGGATTTTGACCGTCGGGATTTTGATTGGAGGTATATCGTACTTATCCCACAATAAGCAGGGTTGATACACTCTTTGAAAAAACACCCAAGGGTGCTAAACATGTTACAGGTACTACCCATATTCCCAGGAAGGACGTCTAACCTGTTGGAACTGCCAGCACAGCCACCTGACCCGCTACCAGCCACATCAGGTCAACGAGACCAATTACGGTACTACGAGCCAGAAGCAGCCACTGTGAGATTTACACCCAGTCTCAGGAATCGGAGACAGCAGCACATCCACCGGACTTGTCATCAGCTGCCCTGTGACAACGGGACCCATTGCAGTGCTGCATGCCAGAGGCGCACACTGTGACACACATAAATCATTCTCGTGGACGGCAGCACACAATAAGCAGACCACGGCCATAGACGCTGGGACGCTCCCAGCTACAGGTGCACGCTACTGTGAGGTGTTATCCGGCTGAGACCACGGCAATGTGGTATTAAGAATGTTTGCTTTACATATTATAGAGACAGCTTCATTGACACCTCATTAATCTCACAGTGAGACAGCACAGCACCTGGTTGTACGCAGCCCAGCCAGTCAGATTGTTTGAAGCAGTGAACTCAGTGGCAGGTGAACTCACAGATATTGAGGACATTACTCTATCACAGTGGTTCTCAAACTCGGTCCTCAGGACCCCACACAGTGCATGTTTTGCAGGTAACCCAGCAGGTGCACAGGTGTATTCATTATTCACTGACACATTGTAAAAGGTCCACAGGTGGAGCAAATTATTTCACTTGTGATTCTGTGAGAATGCCTGCAAAACATGCACTGTGTGGGGTCCTGAGGACTGAGTTTGAGAACCTGTGCTATCACCACTACAAGCCCTGTTCAAATATATGAATTTAATACATTGGAATACAATTGTGGAATTAAGTATCTAAATACATAGTGATACAATCCAGTGGCGTAAGTTTATCCCAGTTGCCCGGAGGCAGGAGAAATATCGGTGCCACCCCCCCCCCCCCCTATATATCATCCGTGAGCCAATAAGATGTCATTTTGAGATCCGAGTAACACTGAGTAAAACCGAACCCACTCATCTCTAATTCTAACTATATGAAGCTACTACAAAACCATTGCAACTAGGCAGATATATGTAGGGGTCCAACCACACACTACATAGATCTGCTCAGTCACTCACATTGCTGATTATTTCTCTGACAATTAATTTGCAAGTGTCATATCCAGGATTAGAACCCACATCCTTTTACACTGGTAGCATGCACCTTACTGATGGAGATATCTGCTCTTGCATAGGAAGTATGATAATTATTTCTAACTATATGAAGTTACGTGTAATTGTCAGAGAAATAACTTCATATAGTTAGAATTCTCATGTTTCCTCTATAGGAGCAAATAGCTTCATCAGTAAGGTGTCTGCTTCCAGTGTATCTATAATAAAGAGGGTATGATTTGTAAGGTGTAGTGACTAGTGAGGAAGTCGGCTACGGAAGAGATACCGGCTGCTGTCAATTAACTTAATTGATTAATGTCACTGAACACACGGAACAGGAGGAGAGGTGCCCCCCTACAAAGCAGGAGCCCGGCGGCAGCTGACTCCGTTGCCTCCCAGAGTTTTGCCTCTGATACAATCAAAGACACATTTTATTATACATTTTTATATTTTCATTGTTTGTAACATTCTTTTGTGCCTATGATAGACAGTTTTTAGTCACGTGACAGATTTTTACATATAACATTGGATGCCGTATGCTGATTGTTTATGAGATACAGTTTTATCTGACATTATAAGTATGTTAAAATAATTTTTTGAACCTGATATAAAGGTATATAAATATTAATTGAATGTGTGTGTTCAGTCATTTATGCACCTGAGGAGCTTATAGCGCAAAAATTCAAAGTTTTCTTATATAGAGTTGCATTGTGCTATGGTGAGCAAGTAGTTGCCACCAATTTTAGTTGTGTGTCCACAGGCACAACTGGACTTAATTGCTGCTTAATATACACTATTGGGGAGATTTCATATTTATATATGCATATTTATTAGCACCTAAATAAGTTTTGGTTTGAATTTAAATAGAAAAGCATCTACTGTATTGTTCCATCACTGGCAACAAAGTTTATGCCATAACAAAGACCTACAGTATATGTAATTCCATGTATACTGTCAGGAATCGGTGTTCAGTGGCATCTCACTTACCAGCGCGCTGGTGTGCAGGCCTCCGGAGGTCACGGCCCCAGTCTGCGGTTGCATGAATGCTCTGTCCGCGGGCACGTTGCCCATTGTCATTGTGTACCCCTGAAGTCCATCTAGTGTTTACCCACAATCTGTGCAGCATGGGCATGGCCATGACACATGTGGTCAGCTGACCTGCAAACACCCAATCCTGCGCTGTGTCTCCATACATGATTCAAGCATCCAATGCCTGCTGACCAGGGAGTATAAATCCAGAACATTGGCTCAGTCTCATTGACTTGAACAATGCGTCACATCCAGTGTACAGCATCTCCTGGCTCCAGTCTTCTGTCTCCAGTGTCTTCTTTTCTCCAGTGTCTCCGTGGAACTACAGGCTCCAGCCATCCAGCTTTGTTACAACTTCTTCCACATTCAGCGTCCACTTCCACATGCAGTAAGAGTCTATCTCCAGTTGCTACCTCACCATTCTCACCTGTGTGTTGTTAATCTGCATTCTGCACTGTGCTTTTGTATCCAGCACTTAAAACAACCAACTTGTGAATTAGCAACTGCCTCCAGCTATAGCCTTGCTTGGCTTTGTGGACTTTGTGCATATATATTGACTGTGTGGATATATTGCTGTCGGTTTCCAGACTGATTGTCTGAGTTACCTGTTAGTTACCTGTAATAACAACCATCAGTTTCATTACTTACTATTGCATATTGAATCTCACCATCGGCTTCCAAGCCGACCATCGATGTTCGCCATCAGCTTCCAGGCTGATCATTGCAGTTTGCTAACACAGTGGTTTCCAGACCAGCTCATTACTCGTGACTGTTTTATACCTCTGCCAGTTTCCCTGTAAAGTACCATCTGTATTACTATTTGCTCCAATTGCCATGTATACTTTTGTGTGCTAAATAAAACATCACGGTGCACATGCGCAGGAACTTACTGCAGCCTCCTCGTTTCCTCCACTGCACCACTAATGACCCACTAGTGCCCCCTCCGGGAACAGACACAGTTACAGACCTGACATTATAATATTCATTTACCATAGCAATCCAGAATTACAAAGACTGTAGGTTGCTAGTCTGGTAATTTTACTAGTTCATGGTTCATGTTACTGTGAGAAACTGAGTCTTCATACTGTGTTGTAGTTTTACTCAAACACAAGATAAGTGGCGTGTTGCCCATATCAACCAATCTTATTATGTCTAACATTGTCTAGAATGGAACAGAGAAATGATAGCTAGAATCTGATAGGTTGCTATAGGCAACACCTACACATTTAATTTTTAGAAGCTTTAGTACTGTATGTCTACACCTGAATATCTAAGAATTGGAAAATGTGTTACCCAAAACTTATTATTCGCACCACAGCTCGTAACACGACAAGTTTTCAATATTAATATGTTCATGTCAAGAAAAATATTTCTATTTAAATATGCATCTTAAAAGTATTTTGAATTAAGATTTATAAAGCATACTCGGTATTACATTAGTGAGAGGAAAATAACATGTAGGTGCTTGCAATGCTCTATATCATTAACATTATAACCAATGACAGACTTGGGCATGAAGGGCCCACTAGGGAATGCAATAGTGGAGGCCCAAGCTTAAGGGTTGCTAGCCCTCACAGAGAGACTTGGCCAACCATTAATGGAGGGAACAGCGGTGGTCAGCACCATCCACTTTGATTGGTCCGTAGGCTAATCTTGGTGTGTTTTCTATATTAACAAACCAAACACCCAAGTTCATCCATGATACTGACTACTAGATGAGGGGCGGGGCCCTCAGGCAGTGGGACCAACCAGGGAATTTCCTCTTTACACCTGTGGGCCAGTCGGACCCTGATTATAACAGCTGAACAATGAATAGCAAGGGTTTGTAAGCAGTAGCTTCATTACATATTATTTTACTTCCTTGGCATTTCATGATTTACAGTACAGTACCTTTTACTGTATAAGGAGTCAGCATAAATAGATCTTATGCTACAGCAATCACATAGAAACCAAAGGGTGCATAGCGTCTGAAATTGTTCTGTAGTTTCTGGGAATATTCAAACCAGGTCAGTCCTGCTACAGTATAACAAAGCAATTGCAAGCTGTGTATTACAAATGTATTGCAAGCTGTGCTGGCATAGATGCTGAACTCCTTGTGGCACACACCTCTTTGCTCTAACTTCTTAAAATCCCTGTACAACTGTGTCTATATGGATCACTGCATGTTGTTGAAGTTCATACTGTAGTACAATTTTTGCAGTGCAAAGTTCTCAGTAGACCTAACAGAAATTATAGAAACACAGACACAAAAAAAATTTTTATTAGCTGAGCATAACATCATTTCTAACAGCACAAACTTCTTGCATTAGAAAACAGGAGCCTTACAGAACTACTTTGGGGGAGCAAAGCTTGGAGAGAGATAAAGTATAGAAATCTAAGTACTAGCCAATCGGTTCCTAATCCTAACTGTATTTCTTTCAAATGCAGCCTGTAAAATGACAGCTAGACGCTGTTTGGTTTGTATTTTATCTCTCTCCGCTTTACCTCTCTCCAAGGTTTGATACATTTACCACCTTGTGTTATTGGAGAACCTACTCTTTCCACTGTAACTCACAGTCCGTAACCTCTTACCTCACTGCCCCTCCTGGCTTAATGACATTTCCTCTACGGACTGTGACATTGTCTTCATTTTCAGATTTAATAAAGTGTGATTTGATATGCAGTTTGCAACTGCCATACATAGGATGGGGCTATCATCCAGGTTGATGCATAGTTGCCTATTTGTAACATCTCCTCCAGTTTGGGGGGTGGGGCCAGGCTGTTAGCCAATAGACAAATTTGCGGAATTTAGCCTCATCCCCCCCCCCAATCCTGCACCGCAATTCTCGGTATGAACTATAATCTTCTCATTCTGCCCACTTCACTAGGAAGTGTGCAGGATGCAGGAGATATGGGGGGTCATTCCAACCCGTTCGCACACAGCGGTTCTTCGCTGCAGTGCGAACGGGTTGGAAATGCGCTTGCATTGTGCACGCGCGTCATTGCCTGGTGACGATCATCGCCGGGCAATGCCGCCGCCAGCAACAAATGTGATTGCAGTGGCGATCACAAGCAGATGGACAGGTGGGAGGCATTCTGGGGTGGATACTCACCATTTTCCAGGTGTGGTGAGTCCAATGCAGGCGAGGTGTTTGGAGTGCGGATGTCTGATGTCAGGACCGGTATCTTCATCCGTCGGACAGGGTAAGTAACTCTTACCCTGGTCTTGTTTTGCTGGAAACTTTTTTTTTAGCATAGCAGGGCTGCACAAGCGTTCACAGCCATGCTATGCTAAAATACACTCCCCTAATAGGCGGAGATTAGTTGATCGCACCAGCAGCAAAAAGTTGCTTGGTGCGATCAACTTGGAAGAGGGCCATGGACACTCTTCTGTGGTCGCAGGGGATGTCCCAAAAAATGGTGAGCTTCCTGCAACTTGTGAGTGGGTAGGCAAGTATGAGTTTGAAGGCTGGAAAATGAAACTGCAACTGAATTGCAAGTGGATCAAGCCAAATTGCCTGGAAACCTTCTCAGTTTGGACCTGATTATATAGGGGGAGAGGACACAAGACTTAGGAACACTAAGTCCCTCCTGGTACCATTACCTGATCAGTACCAGGATGAAAATGATGAGATCATAGTCTCAGCACTTGTAGTGGACATTACAATTGTCATAAACCTAGAGAGATAATGAGTGTGCTCCCATTTATAAGAAGATAAACAGTATTGGCATTGCACTGCTTCAAAATACATAAGTGTCCCTGATCCAAAATAAAAAAATAATATTCTCCTGTTTTTGTTTTTTTGAAATTGGAATATTGCTCTGTTTCAAATAATACATAATGATGCCACTATATCAAAATAAAGACGTTGTACTACTGTTTCAGAAAAAATAATAATAGTGACACAGTTTTAAAATCTATTCATAAATTAACATTGACACTTTACTTTAACTCACTAATTGCTTATTAAAACTTTTCTACAACCTAAACACATACAATATTCCCATTTTCTTTTTCCAATATAATCCAAAGTAAAGATGAGAATACATATTAAAAAAACGTGAACAGATTGGACTGGAAAAAAAATGATGGATAGAATAGTATGCTCGCGAGGAGCACCTAACACAATTTTAATTAATCTTCAGTGATCCAGCTTACTTATTAACTGTGCTTCCTATCAGGAATGTTCTATTTAGGGAGGCCAATCCCAGGTCATTTTTTCATTCTAGGAATTATGATTGAAAAATGATCAATCCTGGGATTCTTGGAAAACCCGGGATTTGTTCGTTGTTTTTAAAATGTAATTCTTCAATGTCCACCCCCCCTCCTGCGGGCAGCGTGGCATGGTGAGGTCAAGGCGGCGAGACTGTCTACTATCAGGATGCACAGCATGACCTCTGACATCATATCAATCTGCACAGTGCACACATCCGGGGGGATGGGGAGCCAGGCAGCATCTGAGCCTGCTGGCTCAGATGCTGAGCCTTGAAAAAAAAGGTGTAGGCTAAATCCGAGATCCCCGGGATTGGCCACCCTAGTTCTATTATCTATGATATGGATAATTAAAATGTTTGTGATTTGCTGTCCAGCTATTAAGGTTTTTAAATTTTTCTTGTTCTTCCCATTACATCTTATGCCACACACCATAATGCCTATTACACATTCTGCCACAAACCATAATGTCCATTACATGTTACGCCACACACCATAATGCCTATTACATGTTACACCATACATTATGCCATACACGGTAATGCCCATTACACATTACGCCACAAACAATTATGTCCCTGACACCATTTTATGCCCCACACACAACGATGTCCCTTACAACTTATGTCCCACAGTAAGGCTTCTAATTATTTTTAAATTACCTACTCGCTGCCAGGGGTCTCATGATCATTGTCAGGGGTCTCATGCTCGCTGCCAGGCATCTCATGCTTGCTGCCAGAAGTCTCATGTTCATTCCCAGGGGTTTCATGCTCATTGACAAAGGTTTCATGCTCATTGCCAGGGGTCACATGCCTGCTGCCAGGGGTCCCAGGCTCATTCCCAGGGGTCTCATGCTCATTGCCAAGGGTTCCATGGTCATTGCTGGGGGTTTTAAGTTCACTACCAGGGGTCTCATGCTCACTAGCATGGTTCCCATGCTCATTGCAAGAGGGTTCATGCTTGTTGCCACGGGATTGCCCATCCACATCACAGCACCCCTGCACCCCCTCTTAAGCAGTTTCCATGGGCTGCATGGGTGCCCACTGCAGCTGATACCATTGAGGGAAACACTGAGATGTTAGAGGTCCTACTTGACCCCTAGCATCTGTCTCCCTTCTTTCCACCATGCTAGAGGTCAAGTAGGAGCTCAAGTGTCTGAGTATTTCCTTCAATTGTATTGGTTGCAGTGGGCAACCATTCATCCCATGGCACCTGCTGCAGCCAGGGTATGAAGGGCAGATGTGCGGACGGACACCTGCTGGGTGACTGCAGCCATGCCCTAAGGCCTCAATGCCCCAAGTGACCGGCCGGCTTACCCACACATAAAACCACTCCTGCTTAAGATCTATATATGTATGGGTTCATTTCTGGACAAAGCACTATCTGTGTTATATAGCCCATAGAAGGATATTGTATGAAGTCAATAACTCTGTCAATAATTCTGTTATAATAATACAGTGGTTCTCAAACTCATTCATCCCAATCCCAAACAGTTCATGTTTAGCTGGTGCACTGGTGCACTCACTGCTCGCTGACATATTTTATAAGACCCAGAGATGGAGCTAATTATTACACTTGTGGTTTTGTGTGGATACTTGGAAAACATGAACTTTTTTGGGTCCTGAGGGTCAAGTTTGAGATCCTATGTAATAGTATATGTGTATATGCACTTTTTATATGTCTAAGCTATAAAATGCAGTGACAGATAACCCTACTAATAGCTGAGGAGTATCTTGTGTGTATGTACACATCTTAATAAACTTAATTAATTTAGAAATAAAGCTACAGAGATAATAATATGGAGTTAAATAAGTCAGCTAAGATGAATAATAAACCAAGAACTGCATGGTAACATTAAAAGATGACCCCCAATCAGTGCAGATCAACAATGCAAACCCAACAAAAATAATTGCTTGTAAGGAGGTGTCTCGGTTACCTTAAAACCAAAACTAGGGTTTCACACTCAATATCCTTCCATAATTATTCCACCTTGAAAGGGGGACTTCAAGAATTTCTTTGGGCATAATTTATAAATGCGCTCACTTCTTAAAGAACATCACCAAAAAGTCCCTGTTACCACCATCAAATTAAATACAGTTCATTAATCTCTGAAGGTCATTTTATATAGTACTTATTCTGAGAGATCTTTATTCGTTTGGTAGGATATTCACATGACATTATCAACAAAGTATATGTAATAAAAAACAAAACAAGAAAATATAGTGTAATACTGCATAGTCCCAGTCTATTCGGGGGTAAGGGGTCTCTATGGATAATCCTATTATCAAAATTCGTATATGACAATGTTGTACTAAATTCACAGCAAGCTAGAGTAGGGTCCTCACATAAAGGAATCTTTTTACTTCCCTTACCATCACCAATTTCTTAGGGAGTATCCCCTTTATTGTGGTCACCATGTGATATATGAAAAAAAGTGGGTGTACCCAAGTTACAGCTACAAGAGTTTTTGACGTACACGTAAAGGTATCTTTACATCAACCGTGTTCCTCCAGAACTTTTTATCTTCCTATGATAGTCCTCATACTGTATGTGTGGGACAGTACAGCAGAAAAAAGAGGATGTCTAAGTCAGAGCAATTTTTTTTTAAACTTTTTGTTGTTTGTTTATTACATAAGACAACTGACTAGGGCCCTTCTCCTCCGATCGCTCAGTTTAGACAGCCAGACAGCTCTAGGAAGAGTCCTGGTGGTTCTGAACTTCTTTCATTTACGGACCTTCAAAGCAGCAGATATTTTTCTGTACCCTTCCCCAGATTTGTGCCTCGAGACAATCCTGTCTCGGAGATCTACAGACAATTCCTTTGACTTCATGCTTGGTTTGTGCTTAGACATTCACTGTCAAGTGTGGGACCTTATATAGACAGGTGTGTGCCTTTCCAAATCATGTCAAACCAACTGAATTCACCACAGGTGGACTACAATTAAGCTGTAGGAATATCTCAAGAATGATCAGTGGAAACAGGATGCACCTGAGCTGAATTTTGAGCTTCATGGCAAAGGCTGTGAATACTTATGTACATGTGATTTCTTAGTTTTTTTATTTTTAATAAATCTGCAAAAATCTAAAAAAACTTTTTTCACATTGTCATTATGGGGTATTGTGTGTAGACTTTTCAGGGAAAATTAATTTATTCCATTTTCGAATAAGGCTGTAAGATAACAAAATGTGGAAAAAAGTGAAGCGCTGTTAATATTTTCCGGATGCACTGTATATATCATTCCAACCAGCCAGATCTGGCCGATAATCAGTCAGATAATTGTCTAGTACTGTGTATGTCCAGCTTTAGAAATAATGAAAAAGATTCTGTATACATAAAAAAACAAGCATTTATACACTCTTAAGGTGGCCATACACTATACAATTATCTGCAATCTTGCTGGTTGCAATGAAAATCTTGTAATGGGTGAGAACAAATGATAAGCGACCATTTGCTCCCAATCACTGGAAAATGGACACAAACTGTTGTTCATACAAATTGGTTAAATTATGGATTTAACCAATTTGTCTGAATTACAGGTTTTGCCCAATTTCCAGTGTTTGAGAGCAAATGGTCAATTGTCTTTTGCTCTCATCCATTACCAGATTTTTGTTCTAACCAGCCATATCCGGCAGATGATCTGCCATATAATTGTATGGTGTATGCCCAGCTTTACTTAAGAATTCAGATACTTTTCTGACAATTATTTAATATTGTAAGTCAAAGTGTTCAATTAACTTTTGGGATAGCCTTCATTTTTGCCATTTAGTGCAGTCTATTCCTGCAATATTTAAAAATGTTTTATACTCTATGTGGATCATTTCAGACTCTTGCTAAAGTTTTGCATTTTGTTTTGGGAAAAAAAATCAAGATTAGAGTTTAAAAATAGAAGGAAGTGTATTTTTGTTGACAGATTAATTTAAGATAATAGCTGCATCGTACCTTGGTAAAGCACATTTCAAAAAGTCTAATAACTTTTTTTTCTGCCTTGGGTTTTTAATATGTTACTTTTTACTCTGTTTCCTACTCAACTTTAAGAAAAACAGAAAGCTGTTATTAACTTAAAGTATCTTAAACCATGAGGCTGGGGGTTGCTTGGGTGGTGGCCGCCTGCTATGCTTTTCCAAATAGCTAGTGTTAGAGGTGTGATTTGGCAAATATTATTTAAGATCCCGGATTAAGGGCTCAGGCCTTTTTCCCTGAAGAAAATTCACAAGGAAGGTGCCCTTGTGATTGGTCAGTTTTTGCCTGTTTACTGTTTTATTCTCTGTCCCTTCATATTTAGTTTGACTCCCTGTTATTTTTGCTATTCTAGCTTGCATCTCTTATTTCTGTCTTTTTTTCTCTTTGTGATCTGTCTGGGTTTTGTTTCTGTCTCTTCCCAGCCTCGTGCTGTTCCTTTCCCTGCATTCTCACAGTATCATTGTATCATGTTTTACCAGAATCATTAGGGCACCTAGACATTATAAGGTAATTATGTAATTATCCACATCCCAGGTAAGTGTCCACCATGGAGCTCAGGGGTGTCACATCCATTGTTTGTGCCCTGATTTTATAAAGTTTTGTAGTGCTGAACCCTGTGCCCTTCTGAGACAATATGGTGGTGTTGTGGTTAGCATTGCTGCCTCTCAGCACTAAGGTTATGATTGTTATCTGCACTCAATCGGCATGTATTTCCATGCACATTACCTGTGATTCATTGAGGAGCAGAAATCTATGTATCTATGTGGATTACACATCTCTGATATTTACAGTGCAAGACTTATATTACACCTACAGTATTCTCATATTGTAATTTCCCGTTTACAGCCTATTGGTCAAAAGCAGACCAATATTCTGAATTCTGTTTTTCAATTATAGTTGCATTATCTTGTTTGTATTGCACACTGGGGGTTTTAGATAATTGATATTGCCATAATTTGCAGTCCTTAGGGCCCCATCTTTAGGTTACAACAGGGGATATGAACAGTAAATTTCTTTTCAATGGTCCCAGCCTTCAGTTATCTCAAGCAGCTTGCTTACTGCATGTCATTTTTTAGGACTTATTGCTTTATGTGGTAAAGGTTTTCCAAACTGATTAAGAGATTTTTCATTGTGAATAGTTAGTCTGCGTCAGCTTTGACTTCTGACAGGTTCTGCCTGGTTGATATTAATCTTCTACTTTCATTATTGACAGAGTTTTCTCATAAGGTGGTGTCTGATTAGGCCCACCTTTTTTAAATGGCATTTGCAATGGTGTTGTGTTGTATTAATTTCAGAACTAATTGTACCATCTAAAACAGTGGCAGCAATTATGCTCTATTTGGCCGTTTGTATCAGTAAGAGTTCTGTGTTTTGTGAAATATGGTGTTCTAAGACTACCAGGTAGGTGAAGGCTTTGGGTTTGCCCAATGGTTTCTAGAGAGTCTCATATCTGCACAGTCTTTCTGATAAGGCTTATTTGGTCTTTAGAGCATCTGTTGGTGGTGCTTGTCTATCTATGAAGAATGTTTGTAATTTAGCAAATCAGAATCATTTTTATTGCGCAACTATACAAACATTATACAAGGAATTCATCTCCGGTCAACTGCTATAGCAACATACCTGAACTTACATGACAATCAGAGGGGACAGGACACATCCTTGGGTAGCCTTGCTACTAATTCTCCGTACACTTGATAAGAACTCTCCCATCCTCACCCGTTGCTTCCTATCAACCCACAAATTTGCAATCCAGTTACAAGTCGACATTGGAACTCCCAAATTAATCGGTTTGGTGTATAATAAACCTGGAATGATTGTATCAAATGCTGAACTGAAGTCAGCTTTCAACACAGTCTTTCTCGGTTTATATATATTTACCATAGTCTTTCAGCACTGTTTTGTTTGCATTGGGCTCTCTGTATGAACTTGGGGCTGACAGCATTCATCGGTTTTCTGTCCAACAAATCATGTCACTTGTCTAATGGAATTGGCTTGTTATAGTACCTACATGTGGCCATTGTTGGGTGTCCCTCAAACTTTGGTTGCTGAAGGCAACAGGGTATATCTGGCGTGTCCAAAGTGTTGGTTATTTATCTCGAAGGTAGCGACCTTCTGTAGGTATTTTGACATATATGGATTTTCATGCTTTAGTTTCAGACCTCTGTTTCATTTTGAATGCTTGGCTTTTCTTTTCAATCCTCTATTTTTGTATATTGTCCATTAGTGCATGCTGCTCATATGTAGTGTTTTGGATGAAGGTAGAATGAAAGTTAATGTTGCAGATGCTGAACACCCATTAATCTGGTAATGTATTTACCAGCAAGATAAAGTACATTTAATCAAGGTGGAAAGTTAGTTTCTGAAGAAGTCCTCCGTGATGAAATGCGTCAGATGGGGCTTAGTGATGCACACATCTCTGAGACCCAGCTTTCTCCTACCGCTACACGGACCAGGCTGGTGGTACACAGTTCAGTTGCTTGCTCGGCGGGACCAAGGAATAGACCTGGATGGGCTCCAGCTTTACACACTGGTACATCACGTGAGTCACAACCCGTGAATGGTTGTCAGCGGGACGAGTTTGCCTAGGTCTAGTTTGTCATAAAACCATGTGGTAGCCAGCCCACAGTGCATTTTATCTTAGTACGAGTTTCTCCTTCCGGACCTGTGTGTTTTAATATCTGTTCTGTGAATAAAACTTTTATGCACTATTGAGCGCCCCCTCTCCTTTTGCCTTTGACCTGGAATTGTGCCTCATGAATCCCAGGATTTATTTGGAAGGGGAGCTGCGGTCTAATATAAAGGACATCAGTGCAAAGTTAACACCATAAGGACTCTGGTGTACAGCTGTACAGTAACTGTATTCTATACTTGCACCTCCATTATTTATATATATATATATGGGTTGGGTATGTATGACTGACTGCCAGTCACACATCTACATCCTATATATATATATATATATATATACAGTGTGTGTGTGTATATATATAACTGCAAACGTTCTACAGCTGGCTTCTGTTACTTACAGAAATAGCATCTACACAATACAAATTAGCTTTGCCTTTGCAGCTCCTATTAATTACTTTACCTTACTAAAATAAAGACTCATAATTTTAATAATAGTGCCCATTATATGCAATTCAATGCTATGTACCAATTCCAAATTGTTAAACCATCCAATGCAAGAAGTCATAACTTGCTGAGCAGCTGCGGATGTCCTCCTCTAATTATTTGAAATTACTTTCCATTTCACAGGTAGTCTTTCAGGCGAACAAAATTGAGAAATTGGCTTTGGTAATTCTCAAGCCAGCCATTATGATCACAGCTCAAACTTCTCCAAAGCAGTAGTTCCTGAGTGTGTGAAACCATAGGAATTAATATATTGTCTGGAAAAATTTACTGCAAACATTTACTTTGGAAGTCCATTATACAATTTTCGGTTAAGTATAGAATGCAAGAGGGTGTTAAACTGAAGCTATAATTTTTTTTCTCAAGGATGGAGAAGTTTAAAGAAAAATGGTTACAAAATGGCCCATGCAACAATACATCATTATATATATATATATATATATATATATATATTATAATTCATTCTCAAAATCTCTGGTCATTTTATTTTTAATTTGCATTTGCTTGTTTAACTGTATTAATAGATTTTTTAAGATAGAGATTTATTAATGGATAATGTCCTGAATACTATAAATAGTAAGATATAAAAGTTAGAAATGTATCCCTTCATCGTAAAAGGAACAAATCAAGTACATTTATTAAATATTTTAATCTGAAAGGCAAATATATTTATAATATGATACCATTATATTTATATTACAAGCCAATGGACAACTTTTCTATAATGGACACTGACTTTTCTAAAAACATACATGTGTAAAAATGTATGATTTGAGAGGAGATTGAGACTCTGGGAGGATGTTAGGTGATAGGCCGTATTTTGAACTTATTGAGGTTTTGGTTATGTTGAAATAGCCATGTGGAAAAAGAAGAGACATTTGGATACATGATTTATATAGTATGGAATAGATCAGAGGAGAGGTGTCATCAGAGTAGAGATGGTGCTGTGGCCAAATGAGTGGTTTCAGAATAGGTCCTTGTGGGAGTGAAGGATAGTGCTATAGATAGAGACACTAAATTAGCAGTTTTAGAAGTATAGTATAGTAGAATGTGAACAAGGATATAATTGGGTCAAGGAAGGGTGTGTAGAAGATGAGTATCAAAAGCAGCAGAAAGGTCCAAGTAGATGGAAATTAAGTTTGCTGTAAGTAGATCAATTATCTCTTTTGTGAGAGCGGTCTCAGTTGAATGTTAAGGACCAAAAGAGTTTTGCTGAGAGCTGAAAAGGGAGTGAAAGGAGGGAACATGACATAGGCTGTTGTACATATGTCATTCAAATATTTTAGAGGCAGTTGGAGTGAGAGCTGGGGTGTAGATGGTTCTAGTAGAATTGGTGAGATGAGCACATATGGGATAAGAATGTGCCAGTGGGGAAAAACAGGTTGAAAATGTGAACTATAGTTATGTAGGCATGCATTGGAGAAAGGGGGTTGAGTATTTGGGAGGGAATATGGTTGAAAGGGAATTTTGTAGCATGAGATTATGAGATGAATGCAGACACTTTGTATTCAATTATGGAATATAATGAATTGAGTACTTGGTAGTATAAGTAAAGTTGGGTAGGATGTGTGGGGTCTGGGTAGAGTTTGCAGGATTTGGCATGAGGAAATATCTTTATCTAAATTATTTAGATTTTGTGTTTGAAATAGGTGGGAAAATGAAGACTTCTGGGGTAGGAGGGTTGAGGATGTGCAAGTTCTAGGCCTTTTTGTGCCCTGGGCGGGTAGTCGGGAGTGTGGCTTCATACAGGGGGCGTGGTCAGTTACGCCCCATGTACAGTAGTAGCGCTGCTGAAATGCTGTGCGGTGCGCGATGACGTCATCACGCACCGCACAGTAAAGGTCCCCTCCACGAAGGGAAACTAGATGCTACGCGTCTAGTTCCCTTCACAGCGGGATGCCTTCACAGCGGGACACCTTCACAGTGGGACGCAGCGGCAGCGGGACACAGCGGGCAGCAGGGGGCACAGCAGTAGCGGATCTTGCCATGGTACGGCGCCCTCCAGATGGCACCAGCGCCCTCCGGAAGGCGGCGCCCCGTGTAAAAGTCCTGCTTGCCCGTGGCAAGATCCGCTACTGGCAAGTAGAAAGAGAAGTCAAGTGAAGGCACAAAGGCAACAGGGTCAGGAGACTGTGTGTTTAATTACAGAAATGAAGAATGTTTGCTAGGCAAGTGATAGTGTAGTGTTGCAATATAAAAAGATTAACCAATAGTGGATAACGTCAGATTTCCTCAAGTGGTGCTGTCATTGTTGAAGTATTCTTGCAGGGTATCGGGACTATTTTGTATGCATGGTTTAGGTTTGGTTTATTGGAGACTATTGTTAAAGATAGTGTTTTGTAAATAAAGTCCTCCTGCATTCCCAACATGACTTTCTTTCTAATGTACAGGTGACTACTTGTCTGGGGGGGTCATTTCGTGTTGCTCGCTCGCTAGCTAGTTTTAGCAGCCATGCAAACGCTATGCCGTCGCCCACTGGGGAGTGTATTTTAGCTTAGAAGAAGTGCGAACGCATGTGCAGCCAAGCTCTGCAAATACAGTTTGTGCAGTTTCAGAGTAGCTCTGAACCTGCTCAGAGCTTGCAATCACTTCAGCCTATTCCTGTCTGGATTTGACATCATACACCCGCCCAGCGACCGCCCAGCCACGCCTGCGTTTTTTTTAAAGATGCCTGCGTTTTTGCAAACACTCCCTGAAAATGGCCAGTTGACACCCAGTAACGCCCCCTTCCTGTCAATCTTCTTGCAGCCGCCAGTGCGAAAGAAAACTTCGCTAGAACCTGAGCACAACCACAAAGAGGTTTGTACCCGTACGTCGAGTGTGTGCATTGCGGGGCATACGCATGCGCAATAATGCCATCTTTTCACCTGATCGCTGCGCTGTGAAAATCGTCAGCGAGTGATCAACTCGAAATGACCCCCTGGGTCAGTAATTTTCCTACCTGTTACCACAGGAATCCTCAAAACATTAAATGCCTGGGGATGCATGAGAACAGGCATTAAGAAACACTTGTACAGTATATGGGGTTTAATATGGATCAAATATATAAATGACCATACAGGTGAGCCTTTAAAAATATGAACAGTGAAAATAGATATAGTATGTGGGTCTCTATATGAGTAGCATATGTCCAAAGAAAATCAATTGCAAATGTCAATAGAGCATAAGATGTAATGTTCTGCATTTAGTCTATTAGTACTATATTGCTTGGCATTTGACCACAATCAAATCTAAAAAGCTGTAATTTTATTTTAATGTGCACTGTTATCCATGCAAAGCTTCCATTTCTAATTAAATTTCTGCTGCAGATGAAAAGAAATTGCTTATAGGAGTTTGTGCTAAAGATTTATCAAATTGTTTAGCAAATAAGTGTTTCATGTGTCTTTGAAATAAGCTGTTATTAGCTGTTGACGGATTAACAAAGTTTGGCGCACTGCAAAGATCAAAAGAAAAGACTTAAACTGCCAGTCAGAATCAGTGATTAGCAAAATCCAAATATTAGCTTTGGTAGCTTGTTGAACTGATAGTTCGGAACAACAAAAGAGAATGAAGCTGTTTTCACCTCTTCCACAAGCTTTTATTTTAATTGAGCAACTACCCATATCTTTGCAAAACAAGCCAACCTAGTGATTTAAGTAAATAATTAGCTTGTCATTATGGCAGCAATAATTGTGTTGTTACTGGTTATTTTGCTAAGTGACCATAGTCAAACTAATATACTACAGGCTTTAATAACTGAAAAAAATACACTTTAATGAGCTAATGTAGGAGGCATTCATTCACGTTACACATACTGTTTGTAAGTTATAAATCAATTTGATAACAAGAAAAGTATATTACAACAGGTAAGAAAGAAAAGCCCTACTTTATTGTTTAAAGGCATTGATATTCCAAGTAATGTAAAACAGTGTAACACATATTTCTTAAAAATATTTGGGGGTATGATGGTTGTGGATTATCATTCTTTTTTTCTTTCATTTTATAAGTATCAAGGAAAAAAGTGTTCCCCTTTAGTAGGCCAATAATTACAGTTCAGCTGATTTACACAAGTATGAATTTACTTTCAGGAAGTTCATGGGCCAACTACAGTATTTCTGTTCACTTTTTTAGTTTTGTGACATCCTGGTGAGACATTATTTTGGTAGTGTGTCAATTACAAGAAAAACCTGCTATACTGTCACACAAAGTGATTCCATGAACATTGCAATTACAAAGTTAAAGTATCTTTTAACTCATTGTTTGATGTGACATGCTCATTGGTGAGAACAGTGGTCAAAGGTGGCACCATCATAAATCAAATTGTGATAGCAGAATAATTCAGTGAAACTGGACTAGTAGTGAAACTGGACTAGTAGTGACTGGATTAGTAGATTTTCACTATTTATTAAACACCCCCAAAATGTGTCAGGCCTCTGAAAATCTGACAGCTGCATTTTTGTACTTTGGGAGTATTTAACAAGGAAGTAATGCAGCAGATATCAAATAGATGTCAAATAGATTTCTATGAGGACTGAGTAAATCCTTGATTTACCATGTACTACTGTACATGGTAAATCAATGATTTACTCAGTCCTCATAGAAATCTATTTGACATCTAAATGGGTCTAAATGCAGAGTTTATGTCCCTCTATGAAAATAGTTCTGAGTATCCCTGAAACAATATTTGTTATTGCAATGCCATGCAGTGATAAGAAATGATAATTATTAGTGTAGTAATTAATAAAAAGGCCCTAAAATGTTCACTGTGGTAATGAATATAAAAAAAAGCTTAAAAGGCGCTTTAAGACTTCATTATGCTAGTTTGTGTAAGAACTTTCATGAGCACCATTTTAGCATGACTAGGACCAGGGGGGTAATTCAGAGTTGATCGCTGACACAAATTTGTTAGCAGTTGGGCAAAACCATATGCACTGCAGGGGGGCAGATGTAACATGTGCAGAGAGAGTTAGATTTGGGTGGGGTGTGTTCAATCTGAAATGTAAATTGCAGTGTAAAAAAAAAAGCAGCCAGTATTTACCCTGCACAGAAACAATATAACCCACCCAAATCTCTCTCTCTCTGCAAATGTTATATCTGCTCCACCTGCAGTGCATATGGTTTTTTCCCAACTGCTAACAAATTTGCAATCAACTCTGAATTACCCCCCAGGTGTGTTTCTGCCGTGAAGTGATGTGTGCACTTTGTCCTTGGTTTCCTAGGTACAGTAGAATTTGGATTTACAGTATAACCATCCTGTGGCACACCTCACCTCACTATTCTAATTATCCCCAACTGGCAGTCACTGCCTCTTATCAGACACTGAGAGAAGAAAGTGAGCAGTTTCTGGTCAGTGAATAACACAATCACCATTTTCTTCTTTATATTAATGTATGGAGTGTATAGCTGAGGGCAAGGATAAAGACTTTCCACAATTCCAGCTTTCATCATTGTGCTACATAAAAGGAGGAATAATGATTTGTCCTCTCACTGACTTTATGATTCCATCTGTCAGGTTCAGTGGCGTAACTAGAAATTTTTCTCACCCAGCCAAAAAATTCTCTGACGCGCCCCCATAATTGCCACTAGAAAAGTGAAGATGTGCGCGCTGAAAAAGAGGCATGGCCTCACTAAAATTGGTGTGGCTTCACTGAAAGGGGCGTGACATTGCAAGAAAAGACTACCTTATACCCTAGTTTTGCAACATGTACGCCGAGACATTGGCCACCGCAGGAAAAACAAAAATCCTGACTCATGCCCCTAACATTATTTGTAATTTTTCCTTTTTAAAGTAATGCCCCTTACACATTATGCCACACACTGCAGTGGCCCTTAGACGTAATGCCACACACTATAATGCCCAATACACAATATGCCGCACACCTTAATGCCCCTGACACATTATGCCACACACCGCAATGCCTGTGACACCTTATGCCACACACCACAATGCCCATTATAAATTATGCCACACACTGCAGTGCCCCTGAGACATTATACCACATGCCACAATGCCCAGGATGTAGCATACCACACACCGTAATGCCTGTAACACATTATACCACACACCGTCTTGCCTGTGACACATTATGACACACACTGCAATGCCCATTATACATTATGCCACATACTGCAATGCCACTGCGACATTATACCACATACGACAATGCCTGTGATATAGTATACCACACACTTTAATGCCTGTGACACATTATGACACACACCGCAATGTCCGTAATACATTATGCCACACACTGCAATGCCCATTACACATTAAGACCTACAGTAAGGCTTCTAATTACTTTTAAATTACCTGCTCATTGCCAGGGAATTCATGCTTTGGTTCTATTCACGTGCCAAGGGTTGTCATGCTTAGGGTGTCATGCTCGTTGCCAGGGGTTTCATGCACTGAGTGTTATGCTTGTTGACAGGAGTTTAATGTGCTGGGTGTCAAGCTTGTTGCCAGGGGGTAAAATTTGTTGCCAGGGGTTTCATGCACTTGGTGTCATGCTCATTGCTATGGGGTAATGCTTGTTGCAGGGATTTCATGAGCTAGATGTCATGCTTGTTACCAGGGGGTAATGCTACGGGTGTGTAATGCTCAAAGGGTTTTCATGCTTGGTGCCAGGGTGCCACGGCCGCCAGCGCTATGCATTCCCAGGCAGCACCACTTCCCGGCATTTAGAGCGCTATGAATGTGAATGGATGCCATGGCATGGCTGGCAAGACAGAGGATCTGAGCAGTGACATGGAGCACAGCTTGGTGAATCAGTCCCCCTCCGGACCTGAACCTCTATAGTTAGTGTTAGGGACTTACGCAATAAGAGGCTACCTTGACGCAGTGGGTAAACTCATAGTCCTGGCCAGGATTATGCTAAATGCATTTGGTTATTACAGGTTGAGCTAGTGTGAGATACTGCACCTGCAACATTTTTTCCCTTGTATACTGTATCATGTCTCAAGCAGAGTAGCACCTCATTACTTAATTATGGTGTGCAAACTAGGGACCCCCTCCTTTCATAACTGAATCATGCCATCTGTAGGAGGAGAGGAGACCCAGACATCCCTTCCCCATGCAAGCAGCTCATCCTCAGGCCACACTACTGTGCTGAGGACACTAAGAAGGCAGCAAGGAGCCTGTGCTCCCCGAGCAGCGGGGACCCGAGCACTGCTGCCCCCAGTCTCCATCCTCTCGCATCATGCTGGCCGCCGTCTTTGGGCTGCTGCTGTCACTACTACACCTGGGGCAGCAGGATGCCGGGCAGGGTGGCGGGGCCCCTGGGGGAGAGCTGTGGCTCAATACCCTGCTGCTGTGCTGTCTACATGGGATGTGCTCTGCTGCTTGGCTCCCTCTGTGACCTGCATTCCTCCAGCCACCCCACTTCCCTCCCAGGCTTTGGGCCTAATTCAGACCTGATCACTTGCTATGGCGTTCGCATAGTCGCCGCCCATAGGGGAGTGTATTTTCACTTTGCAAGTGTGCGAACGCATGTGTAGCAGAGCTGTACAAACAGATTTTTTGCAGTCTCTGAGTAGCCCAGGACTTACTCAGCCACTGCAAACACTTCAGCCACTCCAGGATCGGAACTGACGTCAGGAACCCTCCCTGCAAACGCTTGGACATGCCTGCATTTTTCCAAGCACTCCCAGAAAACGGTCAGTTGACAACAACAAATGGTTTCTTCCTGTCAATCTCCTTGCAAACGCCTGTGTGAATGGATTCTTCATACAAACCTATCGCTGAGCGGCGATCTGCTTTGTACCCGTGCGATGCACCTGCGCATTGCAGTGCATATGCATGCGCAGTTTAGACCTGATCGCCCACTGTATGAAAATGTAGCCTAGTGATCAGGTCTGAATTAGGCCCCTTACCCAAACCAGGACCCCAGGAAAGGTGAGCACTGGCATCTGTATACTGCTGGTGGGCTCATGGGCTGACTCTGCCACCCATAGTATGGAAACACTATGATGCTAGAGGTCAAGTATGACCTCTAGCATCTGTATCCTCTATGGCGGTGGCTATTTTGGGAGGGACAATTAACAGATTGACATGCGGACAGCTCATTCACATGTCAATCTACAATAAATCAGTGGCGGCGTCCCCCGCAGCCCTGCGCCTCCAACCCTCCGCAGTGGCTGCGGAGGTGGTAGTTACACTACTGGTCAGGTTCAGAAGCTGACAATATTTGAAGGTTTAAGGAAAATTGATATACAGATGTGTTTCCATTGACTGCGGCTTCAGTCAGGGCCAAAATAAGGACCATATGGGACTGGAGCTGAAAATGTTCAATGGCCTATTGTGAAAAGTAAAGGCGCTGTGATCAGAGCTGTGTGGGTGTGGCAAGTGCTATGTGGATGTGTACACATCATACATTATGAGCAACAATGTAAAAAATATGTAAAAACATAAACATTTCATCATTTTGTGAGGAAACAAAAATATAATTTTAACACATGATTTATGGCCAACCCTGTGTCCACCTGGTATATGGTCATTATCAGGCTGTCATAATGATGGGCCTATTTTAATGTGGAGGATTGGAGTTGTAGTTCCATCCGCCCCATTGTTAATGTGGTCATGGCTTCAGTTGCACCAAACAGCCCCTCTCAGTGCGGCTTTCTCAATATTTATGTTTGCAGAAACAAAACAATTGGAAATGACAAAACTACTTTGCTAGATTATACTGATCACTTTGACGTGACATTTGTACATCTATAAGTGACTGAGGGGGAGATGTACTAAGCAGTGAAAACAGTGGAGAAGTGAGCCAGTGGAGAAGTTGCCCATGGCAACAAATCAGCATTGATGTAACTTTTATAATTTGCATACTATTGGTTGCCATGTGCAACTTCTCCACTGGCTCACTTCACTTTTATCACTGCTTAGTACATGTCCCCCTTAGACTGAATCTGTGTAAGCAGTGCTATGATGCAGCAGCCATGGCTTTTTTCACTCCCAGTACTTTCTTGTGACTTTGTACTTTTTAAATACTAATTCCTGAGTGGTTAAAGTCACAGCCCAGAGCATACAGTACACTTTGAGTTGTGTTTTGCTGTGTCTATGTTGCAAAAAAGACAGAGAATCTAAATATATGCTACACATCTTGGACTGTTTCAGTCGCACCGGGTATCTCGCTCATATCACATCGGTATATGTGTATGTGTATATATGTTAGGGACCTTAGATTGAAAGGGGAATTCAATTTTGGGTGAATCCACCCCCCCCCCTCACAAATATTTACAGCAGCCTGATCATCTGTGTGAATTCTGGATTCAGCTGGGTGGGCAACGGTTGTCAGATGGGATGCCATTGCCGGCATTTAAATGCCATGGTAATTTGCATCCTTTGCCCAGAATTTAATTCCCCCCTAAGTTCCAAAGGTGCAGGAACCATTGTGAAAAAAAAATATTCTATGTACAGCTCTGTGGTATTGGCAGTACTGCTGTATATAAATACATTGTAATACTAACACCACATTAATATTTAGTAAGTATAGTCCACAAGTGTAACTGTTTACCTACTATATTACAAACTTATTTCATTAATAAAGACATTTCCTGTAACATAATAATAGCTGGATTTTTTTTTTTGTGTTTTTTAAAAAAAAGTAATAATGGTTTAGATAGTATTAAAAAATTAAATTAGTTCCATTTGATTTTAGTAGATGTTTAAATTGACTTAGTCATTTATGTTCTAATTTTATTTCCTCCAAAATGTGTGTTCCTGTAAAACATAGGCTTATTTTTCTGTGACCTTGAAGAAACAATAGAGTTGGAGTCATGTTTATAGCAATATAAAACAATACAGCATGTTTAAGCTCTTTTGCTAATTGTTGAAACCAACTGGCTAAAGAAAAATGCTATTCTATTAAACGAAAGCTTTAATTCCACCAAGTTTTTTTCTCTTTATATTAGCTCTAATGTGCTAAACATAAAATGTGCCCTTATTTAGTCTGCTCTAACTTCAGACATTAAATGTGAATTGCTTAAAGCCATTCTGTTTACATCAGTCTTTTCAATGCAATTCCTAATTTATGAAAAAGCCTAATCAGAAGCAATTCCTTAAATCCTATACATTAAACCTTCATAGTTTTGCAGGGTTTGTGAACCCTGTTTAGCATTCATCAGCAACACATATAAAGTTCCACTCAGAGATTCCTAGACATCATTTAAATTATACAACAACGTTCAAGGACAAGTTTAGCATCATTATTTTATGTGAGCATATCTGCTTATTACCATATTTGGCTTTGGGATAATAGTCACATGAATTCCACCTACGTGGCTATTTAGCATACTTGTTAAAACAAGGAGGCACCAGAAGCAATTATAAGCCACAAACCGCTGTAAATACTGTGACTTACAGACTTCTTTGACATTCATCTGTTAAATCACAAGTGTAATGTGATTGTAATTGCTGCAAGAAGCTTGTGGTTTGGCATCATAAAGAGAAGAAAGACAGCATGGCAGCAGGTAAGTGTTTTACAGTCGTTGTTTAGGGAAATATTGTTCCATATTATTTTATACCTTCTTCCTTTGGGTTTGGTATATTTTGTAAACATTCGCAATGATGGCATTCATTATGTTGACATGAGAATGTTTACAAGGTTGTAATGTTCACATGTTCATAATGTAATATCAATATTGTTGAAATATTCACACTGGGCTTTTAGGGCGGGATGTGATGCCGCCCAAGTCTTGTGGCTGTGCGGGATGCCGCCCGAACTCAGACTTTTTTTTAAAGAGACAATCACTTACAAGGCATGGTTTTAGCCTTGTAAGGGATTGCCCCTTTAAAAAATGTTTTAATTAATTATGTCAATATTTTAACCATGTCAACATAATCAATATTGACTGTCTGCTGTCAACATTGTGAATGTTGACACTGAAACCAAATACAGTCCGACTGCATATCCCCCGATTGCCTCTCATGGTATCCATCATTCTTGAATCCTTTATGCCTATGTGTCTAAAACATTGTAAAGTGAATACAGGCTACACAAATTAATGCACTCATATTTTGGATGAAGACAAAGGGGTTTCCCACATCACATTTCCCTCTTAAAATTGCTCTTACTCATCAGCAAGTTGGGCAATACAGTCAAATCAACAGAATATTGATCTTTTAGGATCCATTTACCTGTCCAGTGTTGAATTTGACAGTGTTTCTGTCATGTTGTGAGGAGTGGATCACAGCATACTATATTAAAGAGTTAGGAATTATAGGAATGGCCGGATAGTGGTGGTGTCAACCTTATGGAAAGTACAGTATCATGATGAAAAAAAGGCGTGAAAGGCAACTTAGGTGCACAGAGAAAAAAAGCATCATTAGTTTGTGGATGGTAACTGGCTAGGTACTGATATATTTGATTGACAGGTGTTTTTATTTGTGGTGGTTGTTTTTTGGTTTGTTGAGCCAATTAGAGTTGGTTTAAGTTTTTAGTTGCAAATAAAGTTCCCTCTAACAGGAAATTGCCCTCTTTCTACTTGGAATTGCAGAATCTCAACCCTTCCTCCCAAATTTTGTGTTGCACGTTGTATTTTTTTCAGAGTAGGCACAGCTTGATGCTAAGACACTGCTCACAACTGGGCACAAATATGGTTGCCAGACATTTGCCCTTTGTTCACAGCAGGAAGGTCTTTTCCGCAGGGGTGGGTATGGCCTCTGTCTCGGGAGTAGCGCTAGTACTGGTCAGTTAGGGGAAGGTGTTTTTTGTGTTCTTATTTCTAGGTTTTTATAGGTTTATAGTTAATTAGATGGATTTCAGTACTTTGGTTTTAGGTAATCAACTATTTATACTGTCGCTCATACTTTTGGGGAAACAATAGGCATTCTCTTTAGAATGAAAATAAACTAAAATAGTTGAGTGAGCATGCTTCCAATCATACAGAGGTGAATTTGGCAACACAATCGTACTGCACTGTTTGATATGGTAAGAGCCTCTACTTACAAATAAGTACTGTGGCAAATTACCATGGAATTACATGATAATTCTGTGGTACCTGTATTTATAATTGCATATATGTTTGCTCATGACTATCAAATTTAACAGCCAACAAAAGGTAATTTAGTCTGTTACCATGACACTTTCTTTTTTGTAACCCTGTCGAATTGGCACACAAAGATTTTCATGCCAAAGTTACCTCTATATAACAGCAATCTCACACATCAAGTTTAGAATTTATTTTTATTTGGACATGGAATCCTGACATGGAAATACTGAAGGTTACGGATCTTCAAACCTGTACAAACAGAAATTAGATATGTGGCATATACTGAACATAAATGTTAATAAGCTCTTATTTGCTTTTACAAGACGTACAGTATGGCCATTTAAATGTTTACCTGCCACAATAAATTATTATTTAACTTTCAAGAATAACTTACATAAACTTTGGAAACTTTATTTATTATACTTTGATTTATTAAACTTTCAGTAAACACAGTTATTTCATTTATTAAATAAGGAAACTACAAGACTATTACATACTTCAAAGCTAATTGCAAAATACAGCAAATTATGTAAACCCAAAAATATTCATATAATGTAGTTGCCCCCATGTTCAATACATAGTTGTTGTTGTTGTTGTTGTTGTTGTTTTTGTGTTGGATCAAAACAACTTCCACTCTCTCTATTATCTATATACAGTATAAAGCATGTACAATAACAGGCTTGGCTAAGTACAAGTACAAGTTTAATGTAACCTTTCCAAAGACATTAGCCTAGAGGAAAGACCTTCAGTTCAGGCATGGAAATGGCATGGCAAAATTAGTTTAAGGGCCCATCAATGTAGCTTTTTTCTGTCAAGCCTACATTGGGTCCAGTACATGTGTAACAAAGCCTCAACAGGGCTTGACTTCACATACAGTATATTGATTCCAAGCAAGCTCAGAAGAAGTCTCCACTCTGCCCTTTTATGAGCAGCGCTGGGGTCTTTGGGGAATGTAGAGCATACTTGGAAACTTCTGTCAGTTCCCCTTTGGGAAATATCAGAGGGAAAATGTCTAGGTAGGTGTGGTTGTGTTTTTTGGGGGGTAAGGGGGGATTGGCAAGATGTTGAGAATTGTATTAATGTTTCTCAAAATTCCTGGAGTCACAAAAAAATTCCAGTAACGTACTGTATGATGTAGAAGCTTTTAAGGGGAGGTTCATTCCTCACTGAGGAGCTGAGGGGTTTGGGTCTTTGTGAACACAGTATGTTACCTGCAGGTAGCAAGTGAGAGTGTCTGCAGGCAAGACAAGCTGCTGTGTCTGAACTTGTGAAGACAAGAAAGCATCCTTTTCCTGGATAAAGCAACTTTTTATAGTGGAGGAGGAGGGACTATTGAAATTGACAGTAAAGGGCTATGTTTAATGAGTTCTACCACTAGATGGACACTGTGGTAAGTGGCTTAACTGTCCACTCGCTAGAGCAGGCATTCCCAAACTCGGTCCTTAAGGCAGGTTTTAGTGATATCCAGGCTGCCACACATTAAATCAAAGTAACTGAGGTACTAATTAAGTCACCTGTGCTCATGCATGGATATGGGTTAGACTAATCATTTTCAGATTTTCACTATATTCTGTGACAAGATTAACAGTATTGGGGCGTCTGGGTACACAATTGTGAAAAACACATTTTTTTGTGCTATATTCAGGTTTGAAAGCAAAGCAAAAAAACATAACTGGGCAAAACAATGCTGCAATGCAGGTGGGGCAGATGTAACATGTGCAGAGTGATTTAGGTTTGTGTGGGGTGTGTTAAAACTGAAATATAAATTGCAGTGTAAAAATAAAGCTGTGTAACATTTGTGGGCTACATACAAAAGCAGCCAGTATTTACCCTGCACAGAAACCATATAACCCACCCAAATCTAAATCTTCATACACATGGTACATCTGCCCCACCTGCAGTGCAGCATGGTTTTGCCCAGTTGTGTGCTTTTTGCTTTGCTTACAAATATGAATCAGGCCCGATATGTCCCTCATGATATCAGATCTTGATTTCACTACCAGCCATTCTTGATACTATTAAGGTTTTTGAGTTAAGCATCTTAAAATTGAGTTAAGCATCTTAAGGGGATAGACTACACCCCAGATTAAATTATGTCCATTGGAGAAAGCAAAAAAAAAATATATATATAGGAGTTAATATTGCCACCCAGAAACAAAATCTATATAAAGCTAATATTTCCCATGTACTTAGGCAAATCAAAAAGAATCAGTAATTAGCATTTATTAAACCTTTCTCTCCAAGGAAGGAATTCAATACTAAAAAAAGGGATTTTCCCCAAATTGACTTACATGATTAAAATATTACTGGTTCATTTTACCAAAGCATGGCATTAAAGCTACAATCAGACTATTCACATGATTGCTGTGCAGAATAAAAAGCCAAAAATCAATAGACAATGGTTATCCTTAGCAAACTAATGTACTTTCTTTCAATATAGCTACTTTTCTCTGTCATGACTCTGAACCAAGATTGCTTTACTAACACCTTCTTGGAATGGAAGCTTTTTTTCCCCATAAACACAGACTGCATTCTTTCATTTACCAAAATCCCACATCCTAACACAAATACTCGATAATTAGCTTTTCCATGATACTTAAAGAGCTTGAATACATGTCAATAACCAATCCAAAAGGAACTATTAAAAAAAACTAAGTTTATTCCCATATGGGGTAATCCAAATTTTGTTCCCAGTCTGGATATTGGTTTGTTGAATAGAAAATTAAGGGAATTATGTCCATAATGGATATACTTGATCCAGATGGCACCCGCTATCCTTTTTATCATGTAAAATTCAAGGCTGGTCTTCCTAATTCTGTAAACCATAAGTGTATTCTTTTTTTGAAATGCAATGCCTGAACTTCAGATGGCCGCCTTTTAGCAGAATCCTATGTACATAGGGGCAAATTCAGTATGAATCCCAAGTAGCGATTCGTATGGAATTTTTGCTGAGCGGCCGCGGGTGCATGCGCAGCAGTCTCTACTGCGCATGCGCCCGCATTTTCTGCGGGGGGCTGCAGAAAATACAATCGCCTCTGCCTGTCAATCAGGCAGAGGCGGTCGAGGGGCAGGAGGGGGCGGCAACACTCCATTTTCTGGGTGGAAACGGAGCGTTGCGGAGGTGTGCTAGCCCAAACGGTGGGCTGGTACGCGTGAACGGGGGCGTGTTGGGGGTGCGGCTACATGACATCACATGCAGCCGCTGTGACAGCAAAAATGGCGCCGGGACTCCTGCGGCTGCCGCTAAGCTGCGTCGGCAGGAGTCATCCTTAATTTCTGCTAACAAGCAGAAATTGCATGCTGTTCACAATTTCTACTTGAAGCAGGGGGCGGTCAGCATGCTGGGCGGCCTTGCCCAGCGCTGGGTGGCCCCCAGCATGCATGCTAATGGTTAGCAAATTCTGCTGATTAGCAGAATTTGCTAACCTTACTGAATTGGCCCCATAATCCGTACATTTACCAGAATCCGTGCATAGGAGATCATTCTGAAACAGATGAGAGCAATAGTTGCCTTCTAGTGTAATAACTTAGTGAAATTTGGAAATAAATTTATGGTGATACCAAATGCACATGCACCATGTGATTAACCCAAAGGATTGCTTTGGGTATAACTTATTTGTTAACTGTGCTCTTTCAACAGGTATAGCAAATGTCAGACTTTAAGTGGTCTATTCATGAAGCAGTGAAAAGAGTGGAGAAAAGGACAAGTGGTGTAGTTGCCCATGGCAACCTATCAGCTTTGAAGGAAGCTTTTATCAAGTACATTTTATAAAATGTAAGGGAAATGCTGATTGGTTGCCATGGGCAACTTCTTCACTGATCTGTTTCACCACTCTTTCCACTGCTTAATGAATAGACCCCTAAATGTCTTATGAGCTCCATAGCAAATAGAAGTGAAAAATAATAAAGTGTAATACGTTTAAAAAATACATTACACAAAGGATAAATATTAAGCATACATTTAAAATGATGCAAGAACTGGAATCATGTAGCCAAAGAAATGGAAGGATCCCAAAAAGAACTGACTAAATGCGTTTCATCCATCTCATGAAGTCCAGAAAACATTATACAGTATGCATGAAATGCATTAAGGCAGTTCTCCTGTTTGGGATCATTCCTTTCATCTGGCTATTTTGTTCCAGTTATTCAGATAAGCTGTATGCAAACAAAACTTTTGTGCACTATTTTAAATGTGCGCTTAACGTTTTTATGGTCAATTAATTAATTTTTAAACATATAATGATATATGTAGACCCCCTGCTATAATAATATATGTAGACAGTAGAACCCCTGCCCTTTTTGAGGACACACAGCACTCCCTGAAAGCTTGCTGGAAGATTTAGTTCTTCTATTACTCTATAATATTGTTAATCCATTTAGTGATTTTGCTTAGACTCCAGTATCTAGGGAAAATGTTCATTCGGAGTAGAGATGACAACTAGTGGAACGGCAAGACAGAAGATCTTACATTTTTTAGCATATTTTAAACTTTTTAAACTTTTGAGACATTGATAAAAGCTCTAAGTGTTTATTTATGAAGCATTGGGTTGTCAAACCCGATGCTTCTGATTGTGTTTATGCCCAATATTTAAAAGGGTAGTGATTTTAATAGATGTTTCTTGTTAGTAAAAGCACTGTCCTTTTAAATATCGAGCATAAACACAATCAGAATCTCTGTTTTACAATACAACGCTTCGTAAATAAACACCCCTTTTAGTAACAGAGGTTGTAGACAAGAATCAATTGCTATCCAAATTTTTTGGAAAATTGCAATGGAAATGCCAGATAAGAAAAGTGCATTTTGTCTCATCATTTTGTATACACTATGAAAATTACATTTTTATATTAATTGTCTATTATGGTAAATGTGACTGGGACTTGTATATAACTGTACCTCAATACAGTGCTTACTTTCATGAACTATTTCTTTTACAACAAATGTGAAATGGACAGCTGAGATACAGTTAAACTCTCTGAAAAGAACATATACTCATTTTCTTTCAATCATCATGGATTTTCTTCCATTATGTTTTGAGGTTGAAAATATAACCAGACAAAACTTTGACCAGGACAAAACTCATTTTGTTGAATATTACTCAGAGTGGCACAGCATGCTATGTACAATAGGTTACTTACAAAAGTTTTATTTTCCATAGTTTTACAGGAAATTCATATGGCTGGTGTAATGGTTAGCATTACTGCCTCACAGCACTGATGTCATGGGTTCAATACCCACCATGGCCCTAACAGTATGGAGATTGTATAGTCTCCATGTACTTGTGTGGGTCTCTTTAAGGGTACACTGGTTTACTTCCACACTCCAAAAATATACTAGTAGGTTAATTGGCCACTATCAAAAATTAATATATGTGTGTATGTACATGGGCAGACTAGATGGGCCAAGTGGTTCTTAACTGCTGTCAAATTCTATGTTTCTATGTAACTTTGGTGGATAAAAGAAATATAGGGATGGAGATGCAAACATGGGAGCAATTGGTTTTCTATGTTTTGCATACACTGTAATAGGCACAACTTTTTTATTTTATACCGATCCTGAAAATTATCTTTCATTACATCTAATATTAAAAGCTAAGACAATTCACAATAATTAATATAATTTGCTTTCACTTAGTGTTTATGGGTTTATGAATGTCATCAAATGTATTTTCACTTTTAAACAATTTCCATTTTATTCTAATTGCATAAACATGCATATTACTGTGTGTCCATTTTATGTTTATTAAGTAAATAAACTTTAAATATCATGTCAAGGGGGTATATTTGGGGTTTTTGAACACTTTTCTGTCTGCAATCTGCCCATTCAGGGTAGTAGCCAGAACATCATGGGCCCAATAGCAATATTTTTAAGGGGTCCCTCTTCCAGTTCTTCTAGAGAGACACCTCTTCACAGCAGTTGTGAATTTTATGCCCTTCACTGTGAGCTAGTTAATTTTCTGTAACATAGTAGTACCTTAGTTAATGTTATTCCCGAAAAATATCTCCCTGTGACGTCCTTCTCGCTGTATCGATTATAGTATCCTAATTATTACAAATTGTCCATAATTATTATGTTCTACTGCTGTAGATGATTGTTTGTAGGGAAACTGTTCTATGGACTGCTGCCAGAAACAAAGTTTCAAAGTATAAATGTAGCCATTTATCCTACGTAACACAGGTGATTAGTATCATAGAGCTGATAATAATCCCCAAAGATAACTGGTAATTCAAGCAGCTATCACGGTGCACATGTAAATGAACATATGCTATGGCTGAGTTTTTTAGTCAGTTGGTGGTATACAAATAATATGCAGGTAAACTTAATTGGACAATTGTAAAAATAGAAAAAGAAAAAAGGAAAATGTCAGAAGGAAAGCGGGGAGGAATAGGTGACTAAATGCCTGGTTTCTGCTTTTGGAAATCTGTTAAAAAGCATCGAATTTCCAATGAGAGAACCACCTGGAGCATATGCACCACTCCCAAGACCTGTATCTGCTGTTAACTTTTTCTGCCCAGTTAAGGGCAAAGTTAATGAGAGTGCAGGGGAGAGGTCCCTAGCTAGTATATGACACCTGTATTGCTGACTGCTTGTAGGCCCATTAATGAAATGAATTGAGGACAGTAGAAATCTTGGTCGTTACTGCATATGAAATCTGTATTTCATAGAAACTATTCAAATTTAATAGCTATGTTTTATATCCATTATCTTTTATATAAGGAATTTTGCCTCTTCTTTCTTGAGTGTTTTTCATATATGCCACAGATTTAATTGTGAACTTAGATAACAAGGTGATATTTCAAATAATTGTTGTTATTCATTTCATTAATGGGCCTACAAGCAGTCAGCAATACAGGTGTCAGCAGATTTCCAAAAGCAGAAACCAGGCATTTAGTCACCTATTCCTCCCCGTCTTCCTTCTGACATTTTCCTTTTTTCTTTTTTCTTTTTCTATATTTACAATTGTCCAATTAAGTTTACCTGCATGTTATTTGTATACCACCAACTGACTAAAAAACTCAGCCATAGCATATGTTCATTTACATGTGCACCGTGATAGTTGCTTGAATTACCAGTTATCTTTGGGGATTATCATCAGCTCTATGATACTAATCACCAGTGTTACGTAGGATAAATGGCTACATTTATACTTTGAAACTTTGTTTCTGGCAGCAGTCCATAGAACAGTTTCCCTACAAACAATCATCTACAGCAGTAGAACGTAATAATTATGGACAATTTGTAATAATTAGGATACTATAATCGATACAGCGAGAAGGACGTCACAGTGAGATATTTCTGGAGGCATAGCTAGTCATACCACTAATTGTCTCATTTGAATATATGTTTTATGTAGTATGTCAATGTGAGTCCAATTTCAATAAAAATTAAGTTTTAGATTATTAGTAAGAGTGCCCCATAAAAAGAAGTAGTCTTTTCTCTTTGTATATCAGTCGATTTGTTCTTTACAACTCAAGGGAGCACCGCCAGTTTTTCTATTTGTCAATTTAGAATTCTATTTCCCCCATAAGTAGTGGGCATCATTGTGTTATAAGATATTGTTATTTCTGTATTCCGGCTCATATGTACACTATACCTATATAATTGTAGCTCAGTGCGCTATTTCCCCCACAACCAATCCAGTGTCGCTGTTAATGTTATTCCCCATAGTAGTGCCATAGTTTATTTTATGAACCACAGTAGTGTCCTAGTTCACATTATGTCACATTTTAGGGCTGCCAGTACACATTATGCAACACTGTACCCATAATTCCCATTATGACATACAGTGTCCCCAATTCATATGATGCCACTTTACATTGCCTCCAGTTCATAATATGCCACACTTCATATGGTGTCACATTACAGTGCCCCAGTTCATATTTTGCAGCTTTATAATGCCCTCCAGTTCATTTTATACCACATTACAATGAGTAAGTAAGTACAAGGGCACACCTAGATATATTGCAATTCCCAAAACAAAAGTTTGCAATGGTCCCTATTAAGCACCCAATAGTGAAAAATGTACAGTATGTATCACTTGTAACTCTGACAGGGATGGTGGGCCCCTCTCAGCTCTGGGCCCCATAGCATCTGCAATCCCTGCACCTATGGTAGCTATCTTCTTGCTCCCATTTACTAAAGGCAAAACAACAAAAAAAACATTCAAATGACCGATTTTTGAATATTTTAGAACATTGGCTCACTATCAATGTTATTTTTCTTTCTTTTGTTGACAAGAATGCAAATCCCTGTATTAAATATGGATTGTGACTAAAACCTGCTGGAAAGCCAACAGCAAACACCTATAAAAAAAAACCTGCCACTGGCAAGCTTAGGCAAAGCACTGCATAGATCACTATGATTTGTTTAATAATATTGTTATAAATTGTTAAAACATTTTTTTTTAATTGCTTGGAATTCATCCCATAAGTTAATAACCTTGCCTGGGCCTCATAGTCTAGGCTGGTATTGGATAATAGGAGGGACATCATGAAGTCCCTGCTAATTTCCAAAAATCAGTACTGGGTTGAACCAGTCAGGGCCGATGATACTGGTGCAGGGGGACATATTGCATGGGGATATGACCCCAAAATAAGTCTCTCTTCCCCAAGAACAACCAGCACATCCTAAGAAATGAAGCCAAATTGACAAATCAGGGCATCCCCATTCATTCCTATGGAGAATGTACCAGAGTTACCTCGCTATTGCAATGGTGTGCCGGAATTTTTTTTGTTTTGTCAAGAATCAGGATGATACTGTACAAGGACAAAAGAGGACGTGACCCCTTCATATTGAAATAAATTAGTGTACAAGTGATGTCCGGGGGTGATTCTGTTTAATCGAATACATTATTTGTGTGTGTACTTTTATTTTTTTTTATTTTTTTGAGTACAGGTGCCAGTGTACACTTGATTCCTGAGCACGCTGGCACTTGTGGTTCAACAAGTGCCATCATTCTGGGACAAGCTTTAGGGGACCTGTAGTCTACCTGTAAAGAACCATATTATTTAACTATTTATTGTTGCCTTTATCTATGCACTTAAAGGCCTTGGGGAAGGGAACGCCCACTTTCCTAGAGATTCCAGCTCATGGTTCATCCTAATACTGGCTACTGGAAAATAGGAATGGAACCTACAATGGTTCCCCCCAGGCTGGTTTTTAAGAGGGGGGACTCCTTGCGGTTTTTTGTATACATTAACCATTTCTAGCAATACTAAAAAATAAATAAAATAAAGCTATAAAATAAAGCCAGCTCAGACCATAGTGGTTTGTGCAGTGTTTTTACTATTCTGCTTATTGAGGTGGGTTTGTCTTCTGATTTGCTGTGGTATAGTGGGTTGGAATACAATGGGTATCAATAGCAGATGGCAAAAAACAGTCAAAAATAATGCACAGTAAATACTGGGGGGTTTTAGACTGCAACCACTATCAATGCCTGCTGGTTTCAATCCGATGTTCAGATCTGATGGTTAGTATATTTAATCCAAGGTTTCTATCTGAATCAGAACTTTTCCTCAACACAACACTTAACAATTAGATCATGCATTGGTCTCTGAAAAGCATAGTTGTCTCATATCATCAGCAACATAATGGCAGAAACTCAAACAAATCACATAATAAAATATTTTTTTATAATCTATCAGAGCTTTATTTTAAAAAAATATATATATATTTTTTCAAAACTTGAGAAATCATTTCATTTCAAATCAGATGAATTGTATTCATCTCAAATCAGATGTATTTCGAGCTTATAGCTATACAATGTAGGACTGGGCTCGCTGGCCATGAAATACAGTTCTGCAAAGTCTGGGGGTCTGATTCAGGTTTGTATGCAAAGCAAAAAAGCGCACAACTGGGCAAAACAATGCCGCACTGCAGATGGGGCAAATGTAATATGTGCAGAGAGAGTTAGATTTGGGCGCGGTGTGTTCAAACTGAAATTTCAATTGCTGTGTAAAAATTAAGCTGTCTATCATTTTGTGGGCTACATGCAAAAGCAGACAGCATTTACCAAGCACAGAAACAATATAACCCACATAAGTCTGAATATATTTGCACATTTTACATCTGCCCCACCTGCAGTACAAAATGGCTTTGCCCAGTTGTGTGCTTTTTTTGCTTTGCTTACAAACATGAATGAGGCCCGGAGAGCACAAGTGAATACCACTCATATTAATTGTAAATAAAACTAAGCTTCATGTCACTTGTATTTTCAAATCTAGCTATAATTAAAGAATATACTGTCCCAACATGCTTAACAGCCAGTGCCTTAGCGCACTTTATTTATATACAATATATAATGTAAAAATAGTATTTTTCTCTTCGACTTTGGTAAAAATAGTAATTCAATGCTATGTTATCTTGTGACAAGAGGTACCACAAGACATGTGCAGGGTAGCTGGCACCTGAAGGTCCTTGACAGATCAAAAAGATATGTGTAGTCTTTACTGTACAGAAACAATGGGGGCAATTCAATTAACCCTTGGACCAGACAATGACACTGCTTCCTACCAAACTAAAAGACAAATATATGATCGCATTACAATCTTGTCATTCTTCCATCCTGATGTCCAATTAAATGAAATGCTTTGTGTAATAAAACATTTTGAGGACAATCCTGACAAGCCATTTGGAAAAATAAAAGTTAATAGTTTTATAAAATATAAAGAAAAAATATAATCTCAGTAATGCTTTGGTTTTCCAATAGAACACTACAATACATATAAGAAATTCAAAGGAAACATTTTTTTATTTCTACATTTTGAAAGGTTTTTTTAAGGCTTAATAAAAATAAATAAAATAAATTAGCAGCGATATAATAAATGTTATAATTTTTAACGTTTAGTAACGTTCAAATATTAAATATATTTAGTAACCTTTTTTATTTAAATATAATTAAAATGCATTATTTGTATTACTAGGGTCTAAAGGGGGTAGTCAGAAATGTTTGGGGTTAAATAAAAATGTAACTAAAGGTTCTTTTAAAATTTATATATTATTAATACATTTCAAATTAAAAATTTTAAAAGCATAACATGTTGCTTTATTTCAAACAAATGGACTTCTACCTTTGATTTAAAGCAATTGATTTTTTAAAATTTGCTAAACTTTTTTAAAAATACATTTTTTATTTTTGAAATAATTGCATTCAGCAAAGGATTAAAACAGTAAATGAACCAAAAGCAGTATTTCTTACCTCTGTCACTGAAGTCATCCACCAAGATGATTTCTTCTATCAGGCTGTCCGGAGTCCTGTTGATTACACTGTGAATGGTCCTCAGTAGAGATGTCCATCCTTCATTGTGAAATGGAATAATAATGCTGGTGTTTGGGAGCTTTTCCAAATAAAGCTTGTGCTTGCAACTGAAAGAAAGTATAATTTGTGTTCATCATTTTGTATTTCTACAAAAAAACTGCAAACAATAAAAAATAGCCTTCTTTTTACTGATTGAGGGTGTGAGTTGAATTGCTTATGCTAAGCTAAGAGTCATTTAGTATAACAAATACTGTAGTAAGCATTATTAGCTTTCATTAGACAAATATTACCATGTCATACAAGTATAGAAATATAAAGACAAAAAAAGCCTTGTTTACTTAATAACACCTGTAAAATCTTTGCCAGTAGCATCCGGCTGTCTTTTTTTGAAAATATTATTCTCCCATACATAAAAAAATATTAATAAAATCTCAAGGCTGTGCACAATTATTAAATTTTTTACATGTTATATTTTTATAATATATTATTTATATTTTATATTTTTATTTATGAGGACTCAGAGCAGGCATATTGTAATTGTATGAACACTTATGTGAAAATGTGCATCTCTTAATGGAAACCCCATGAATCAAGAATAATATTTAGCATAGCCTCACTACTAAAGGTGTGTACACATGGTGAGATAGATCTGTAAGATTTTGACTATAAAGTCAAATTCTTAAGGAAAGTTAGTGCACATCTCAAGGTGTTAGGCAGCTTGTGATACCGATTTGATCCCTTGTATAGTCAAAAATGGCACTTAGTCAAAATCGTACATAGCCAAATTTGAAAGTGCAGATTAGTCAAAAATCTCTGCTATCTGGGCTCTAGGGTGAGTTCAAGGGAAATTGCATAGTCAAAATTGGGCATAGCAAGGATCTCACCGTGGGGGTAATTCTGAGTTGATCTCAGCAGGAACTTTGTTAGCAGTTGGGCAAAACCATGTGCACTGCAGTGGAGGCAGATATAACATGTGCAGAGAGAGTTAGATTTGGGTGGATTATTTTGTTTCTGTGCAAGGTTAATACTGGCTGCTTTATTTTTTACACTGTAATTTAGATTGCAGATTGAACACACCACACCCAAATCTAACTCTCTCTGCACATGCTACATCTGCCCACCTGCAGTGCACATGGTTTTGCCCAACTGCTAACAAAGTTCCTGCTGCGATCAATTCAGAATTACCCCCCGTGTGTACACACATTAACACAGTTCTTACTGTATGTTTTGCCATGTACTGTACTCACTTCCTTGCAAAAGAACTAATGTCAGTGGAATCAACAATACAATGAGACAACATCTCAGTATTGTTATACTGCAGAATAAGGTATTTATTGTATAATACAATGTACTTTTGTTGCGGTATTAAAAAAACTTTTGTAATACTTAATAGAATTAAGAAATAATGATTTGTGTTGCTATGAATATATAGATGGCAGTGTTGCAGCAGTGTACACAAACATATACTTGTTTATTTCTACTGAACTGTTTTCTGACTTGTAAAAAGAACATGCTCATGAGGCGCTAATAATGAGGCTATTACACTAATGAGCATTTAATAAAAATTTACATTATTTAACCTTATAAATGTAGTTTCCAGTTCATACATAATATTCCTTGTCTGCTTTTTATTAACTGTATGCTAAAAATTCATGTATCAATATGGGGCATATGTTTCAAACTAGTGTTAGAGAGTGCTAAAGTAATTATTATATTGTGATGTCCTGGAGCAGCCCAGCCAAAGAAATTCAGAGGGACCCACACCTCAAAACTCACCCTACAACTGACATACAGTATTATATATATTTTTAGGTCTCACTTCATTGTACCTTTGAATGTGCAGTCAGAAAATGCTAGGTTCCCTACTTAAGATCAACCTGCACTTATTATCTTATGTGTATTACTGTTGTTAAACCACATAAATAACTAAACAGGAATTTAGATACCAAATGCAGGGTATAAATGTAATAATAATACTTATTTAACCCAATGTGTGATCTGAAATGCAGGAACCCAGCTAATTAAAACAAGTGAGGGTGAATGGGAGGAGTGCCAAAACAGGAGGAAGGAAGCCTTGCCTTCCAGTGTACAATATATACACAAATATATTGGAAAAAGGGGGGGGGGGAGGCTGGATTGCACATCCTATTACTAAAGATATCAAGAGGTGCTATATTTGTGTATATAAGGCCCTATTTAGAGGTAAGTCCTGAATAAATTTATAGAATGTGATAGTATTAGGAATGTTAGGGACCCATGTGATGAAGTCACCTGGCTGCTGTACATGGGCCCACATATTTGCGCAAATGTGTGCTAAGAACTTCAATTATACTCCATGTTAATTGTAAGGGTTTATTTAAATTATTTTTACTATCAGTGTTCTCAGTGCTAAGAGTGTGCATCTGCGTCTTTCTTCCTCCAGCATAGTATTAGAAGCCTCAGCATGATAGCACCTCTTGATATCTTTAGTAATAGGATGTGCAATTCAGGTGTCCCCCCCCCCCTTTTTCCACTGTATTTGTGTATATGTTTTACACTGGAAGGCAAGGCTTCCTTCATCCAGTATTGGCACTCCTCCACTTCACCCTCAGGTGTTTTAAATAGCTGGGTTCCTGCATTTCAGATCACACATTGAAATGGCACTATTTAGAGGTAAGTCCTGTTTAAATTTATATAATGTGATAGTATTAGGAATATTAGGGACCCATGTGATGAATTCACCTGGCCGCGATACATGGACCCACATATTTGCGCAAATGTGTGCTAAGAACTTCAATTATACTCCATGTTAATTGTAAGGGTTTATTTAAATTATTTTTACTATCAGTGTTCTTAGTGCTGGGAGTGTGCATCTGCATCTCTCTTCCTTCAGCATTGTATTAGAAGCCTCAGCATGATAGCACCTCTTGATAGCTTTAGTAATAGGGTGTGCTGTCCATGTCCCCCCCCTTTTCCCAATATATTTGTGTATATATTGTACACTGGAAGGCAAGGCTTCCTTCCTCTGGTATTGGCACCCCTCCCATTCACCCTCAGGTGTTTTAATTAGCTGGGTTCCTGCATTTCAGATCACACATTGATAAGGCCCTATTTAGAGGTAAGTCCTGTATAAATTTATAGAATGTGATAGTATTAGGAATGTTAGGGACCCATGTGATGAAGTCACCTGGCCGCGGTACATGGACCCACATATTTGCACAAATGTGTGCTAAGAACTTCAATTATACTCCATGTTAATTGTGAGGGTTTATTTAAATTATTTTTCCTATCAGTGTTCTTAGTGCTGGGAGTGTGCATCTGCATCTCTCTTCCTCCAGTATTGTATTAGAAGCCTCAGCATGATAGCACCTCTTGACAGCTTTAGTAATAGGGTGTGCAGTCCAGGTCCCCCCCTTTTTCCAATATATTTGTGTATATATTGTACACTGGAAGGCAAGGCTTCCTTCCTCTGGTATTGGCACCCCTCCCATTCACCCTCAGGTGTTTTAATTAGCTGGGTTCCTGCATTTCAGATCACACACCGATAAGGCCCTATTTAGAGGTCCTGAATAGATTTATAGAATGTGATAGTATTAGTAATGTTAGGGACCCATGTGATGAAGTCACCTGGCCGCGGTACATGGACCCACATATTTGCGCAAATGTGTGCTAAGAACTTCAAATATACTCCATGTTAATTGTGAGGGTTTATTTAAATTATGTTTACTATCAGTGTTCTTAGTGCTAAGAGTGTGCATCTGCATCTCTCTTCCTTCAGCATTGTATTAGAAGCCTCAGCATGATAGCTCCTCTTGATATCTTTAGTAAAAGGATGTGCATTTCAGGTTCACCCCTTTTTGTTAGAAGGGGGTCAGGCCACACCACCCCTGTTGGCCATGCCCCCTCCCATTACATGGGCCTAGCAGAGCTGTCTGTACCCCTGGGGGCATCCATACCTGTCCCTGACTAGGTGTGCACAGGTCAACCCTCCACTTCTTCCTGCTTTCAGTCTCACACCACCCTGTATGCTCCATCTAAATCTACAGGCAGGGACACGGAAATGCCCATTTTCCTGAAGATCAACAATGCATCAAACTATAACAATAGGCCCCAACAAAATGTTTCCTGTGCTAGGGACACAAAGGTAGTATACAGCTTGATCTCCAGAAAGCAGATCTCGGTTATGTGGAGAAACAATAACTTAATTTCCCCTCTGATGGCAATAGAGCAGCTGTATGTAGTTAATGTTAGCAAAGGCTGCTCTACTGCAGAAATGCAAGAACCATCCATGGCCAGTGATAAGACACACTATGGGCATCTAACTTACAGCATGTGGCAGCAGAAGGAGACACATACTAAAGCACCCCTCCTCCACCTCCTACTACCACAGCAGTGTTTCCTTGGGGAGAGTCAGTGCCAAATTACTGGTGGCAGCTCCCAGTAATGACTGATTAAATCTATTGTAAATGCTGAATACTGTACATACACTGAGAGCCGGGCTAGTGTACATGGCCAGGGATCAGAGCCAGCCTGAGCTTATTTTTTTGGTAAGTACAGAAAAATTTGTGCATCCCTTAATGGTATAAATTGTTTAAAGGGACAGCAACAAAAAGGGGTGTGGTCTCAAAAGAAAGGGGTGTAGCCACACAATTGTACCCCCAATGGTACAGGAAGATAATGGATGACAGGAAGATAGTGGGTGGCTGGTAAGGAAGTGGTGACAGGGAGATAGTCTGTGAATGATGCAGGGGTGACAGGGAGATAGTGGGTGACCCAGTGCCACTTAGCAGCATTAAAACCATACACTCCAGGTGCAGGTGTCCTCACCTCAATGGATCCCTCCCAGTTAAAGGGTGCTGTGCTGAGGTGGGTCCTCCTACAGTTTTCATCAGCCCTGGATGCAGGGACTGCACAGTATCCACTTTGCCAGTGGTGTCCAGGGAGCGGAGTTGCTAGTGGTTTTCCTTGGGGCGGGGTTGCCGGAGATGTCCTGGGAGCAGGGTTGCCAGTGGCTGGCGGTGCCTTGGGAGGAGGGGTGTACAGAGAATGCAGCCGTGGCACCCTCCACAGTGTGATTCTCTACGCGGCTGTGTACTCCGTGTGATTGTCGGCCTGGCCCTTCCGGAGATATAGGATATAAATAGTTAGGATAACTCCTAACTGTATATAATAGATGATCCCAATTGCTTAGAGAAATACAACAACATGAAGGCTGCTCATCTAAAAGAATAATCAAAGCACTAATGATTAAAGCGCCTCAGTATTTTTTCCACACAGTGATTCTGTGCGCACTGTTAGTTACAGCAGAGACTGCTTTCTGTGTGGTCTGTTATGGTCTGAATCTCTCCAGTGCGGGTCCTGATCTTGCCTTGCTTGGTGCTCTATTGAGCTTCCTGGTCAATATTTCGGCACTCGTTCTGTCTCCCCTCTCTATGCTCAGGGGCGGATTGGCCATAGGGATCACCAGGAAGATTCTTGGTAGGCCTATGTAACTGTGGAACCTATTTTGTGTGGTCATGTGGCCTCACCCCCACATGATAGGCAGTCCACCGCATCTCTGCAGTACAGAAAATCTGCCATGGCTACATGGTACAGTATGTTATACCTCTTGTGCTGCCCATGTCAGGCAACATCTATGAAGTTTTACAGGGCCCCTTGTCTCGGACACAACTGCAGCACAAGGAAGGCTGCAATTACCTACAATCAGGACCTATGAGGACGGATCCTGTCCCCCTCAACAGACCCCACCTCCTCATCAGACCGCACCCACATAAGGGTTGCTTCTACAAATTTCCCCGGCTGGTTTTCTATCCCAAACCATTCCTTACATACATAGTCTAAAGCTCAGAGCACTATCTGTTGAGCTTTGGTCCGTCTGATCCTCTCTTTGACAGTGACAGAGAGTGGCACGTTAAAATACAAACACAAGTATAAATGTACAGTAACTACAGTTTATGCTACAAGTACAGATGTAGAACATAAATCCACAGTAACTATAAACTCCAAGTACAAATGTGCAGTTACACTATCAAACTCCAAGTGCAATGTATCAATCACTTATTTTATTTATATATCCATATAGTTTATTTATTTATTAACAGTTTCTTATATAGTGCAGCATATTCCTTTGCACTTTACAATAGGAGCAACAGTAATAGAACAAAACTGAGTGATAACAGACAGACCTAAAGGTAGGAAGACCCTGCTCACAAGCTAACAGTCTATAGGGAAATTGGCATTGATACACAAGGATAGGTGCTACCTATTGCATAATGGTCCTACCAGATTGCAAAGGTTCTTAATGGGCTGTATGATAAGGACATCCAGCAATGTTGGCCAAGGGTCATAAACAGTGGTTGAAGTGTAAATTTTGAAGAAGGGGTTTGGAAAGTGAAGGATGCATGCTCTGGAAAAGGGGGTGTGGTCACTCAAAAGGGGGCATGTCTTTAAGTGTAAGGTACCACACCTTACACATTATGCACCACAATAGTAGTACCCCTTATACTATCTAGTACTGGTGCCCCTTACAGATTATGCTACACAGTATGAGCCAAAATTCACTAGGAGAGTGACATCAGGGACAGAAAGTGACAACAGGGACAGGACGTGACAGTAGAGACAGAGAGAGTGACAGAAGGAGGTACAGTACAGTAAGGACATACAGTAGGGAGAGAGAAAGGCAGCAGGTTATGATTACCTAATGGGCAGCAGTGTGGAAGAGAAGGCTGTGAACTGTGGTCGGCGGCAGCGGCGGTGCAGAGGAGGAGGCTGTGGTTGGTGGTGGTGCAGAGGAGGAGGCTGTGCTCAGCAGTGATGGCTGCTTTGGCATTCAGTGCGGCTCTCTGTGGCTGTGTCCAGTCCACCTATCATTTCAAATCTGCCATGGACCGGCAGCCAATCAGGAACAGCCGCGTGTCTGCTCCTCAGTGGCTGAGAGTTTGAGAGCTCCAATTGGCTCTTGAATAGCGACAAATTTGAAATGATGGTGGTGGTGGGTCTTCAGCAGTCAGTTCTCGAAGTGCCGGTATGCCATACCAGTGTATTCCGGACCACTTTGAGCACTGGTCATAAACCATCGACAGTTATCATATTTTCTATATAACAACACTGCCCTCACAAAAATCAACACATCAGGTTTCAGGATTATATGCCACATGTATAATTCCATCCAACAGTCCACAATCACTATGGGGGAGATTTAACAAAGCTTGAAGTTCCATTGTGACCTTTGAATGATGAAGCTGCAGTGCCATAACACTCCCAACAGAAACAGCTCTTGCCTCTTGATACTCACAACCCAGTTGCAACCTAGAAAGACCCACTTCACATTAGTCCCCATACGCATAAGATACACCTATTGCGGCTTCGGACACATCATGCTGCTAATGCGCACAACATGTTTTGCTATTCAAACTCGTGCAGTTGGCATTAAATTGTGGAATGTGCTCATTTTCACATGCATCCAACTCAGAATCACCCCCTAGCTAACACCAAAGGATTTATGTGTAAAGTGCCATTTGACATACATTTTAGGCACTCTCCATCTTAGACACCACCTGAATCTTCACTACATTTTTGAAGAGTATATTTGCTTGTTTGTTTTGTCAATTTTATTTCATAATTACATTTTGCATTTTTTTCTAAAACTTTTAAGTAGACATGGTAACCTTTTAACAAAATATTGTAACATTCATGTCATATGAGACTTGCCTTTGCATTGAGCATAAGCAGCCTGACATCCTCAACATTTATTTATTAATTGTTTTGAATGTTTTTACACCACCTTCTTAAAGGCTGCTCACTTAATAACCATTAGTTCAAGTGCTATAGCTGACATCTACTTGTTATTCAGTGATACTGGGTGTGTCTGTGTGAGACTGGGCATGTTCATGTGTGACTTTGGGTGTATCCGTGTGTGACTGATTGTGTCACTGTGTGATTCTGGTCATGTCTGTGTGTTTCTATGTGAGTCTGTTATTGACTCTAGGAATGTCTGCATGACTCTGGGCCATAGGAGCCTCCGTATCCTAAGTGCCCTGTGCCCAACGCCCCCCAAACTCTTAATCCAACATCAGAGCTCAGGCCATCTATTATTATTTTTCAAAATGATGACATAACTTTTATCAGCAGTCAATTTTAATATATAGATTAAAATCCTATAAGGGTAACAAAGTATCCAGGTATCATAGCTAAATTAATGTGATATGGGGCCAGCACAATGACAAAGTGGCTAACATTTCTCTGTTATGCCTGAGAGCAGATCAACACAGAAACTGTTTGTTAAAGAATTAATCCATTCCATCTGTAATAGTAATGACAAATTGGCACACAGTACAGTATATCGCTAAGAGCCTCATTTATCACCATCTGCATCTGAAGATGCGGATGACAGGTGATAAAATCGGGAAAACTTGCAATGCGATAACTGAGTACATTGCATGGATGTATTAATTATTGCATGCAGGGACAGAGCTTGTGAGTAAGTTCTGGGCCTGCAAATGCCCTCTGCAGCATTATCAGGGTAATTGCAAAAGTACCCCAATATTTGCATTAGCTTCATCACATCATTACCAATGCATGGCTTCCATTGCAGGAACGATAATGCCCAAACGGACTATCGGATTAAAATTTGGATTGCATCTAGAGTGTATAGAATTTAATATACTTCAAAAATGCGAAAGTCCTCACTCACTCACTCACTCACTCACTCACTCACTTACTCACTCACTAATTGACTCATGACTAATTTTCTTACTTCTTACTATGTTAGGTAGATGAAATTTCACATAGGTATTCTGCAGGTGGTATGTAGGAAAACGACGTAATTAGAATTTTAACAAACCTCCCCTAACGGGATGAAAAGGGGGCTAACATAATGACGTCATTACCGATGCTACGGGTACTCCTCAGGTATCACCAAGAGCCATGGATTAATATTTACCTACATTAAGACAGTCAGATTTACAGTTCTATAGATTTACCAAAATTTTAACACGCATTTATATTTACAACTGTGAAAATCAGAAACTCCTGTGCAAAGAATGGGTAGACCAGCTAGTAGAAATATAAGAATAAAATCATAGAATTTGGTGGTAATTTTTAATCGCCTGTATTATTAACCTCAATAACATTCATTTGCACTCATTTCAAGTCTATTCTGAACACCTCACACCTCACAATATTGTTTTTAGGCCAAAAGGTTGCACCAAGGTAGCTGGATGACTAAGCTAAGTGACACAAGTGGGTGGCACAAACACCTGGCCCATCTAAGAGCACATAATGCAAAGAAAAAAAAGAGGTGCAAGATGTAATTGTCTCGGGCCCTCCCACCCATTCTTATGTTGTTTAAACAGGACATGCAGAGTTTAATAAACCCATCATTTCAGTGACAGGTGGTCCCCCTGGAAAATGCTCGCCAAGTTCTCACGAATAATAGCTAGCTACAAACATACCACCTCCTTCTTTGATGACTTTTCACATTATGAGACAAGGCAAGAGAAAGAGGACAGTGTCAATATTAGAGAGGCACATGCAATCAGGAACAACACATAGGCTTTCACCTCCACTTCTATATTGGTGTGGAACGGAAAGGACTTCAACCAAGCAAATATATAATTACCACATTACTGGACAAACTGAAAAACTAGGGGCCAAAGCCTCCAAATTTGTACCCCATTCTCAATGTTCAGGGATTAAGATAATCTTGGATATAATGCTGGGATGCAAAAAAACTGGTGTATACCACAGGATCAAGATTGGAAATTTTAACCTCCACAGATTGTGGGGATTTATATTGTGAAAATCTCATGGGTTTCTTTTTTACCATTTTTTTATTCATTTTTATTTACATATTTTGTGGCAGATGCCTTATTTTTGTTTTTCACAGCTCCCGGTTACACAAATGTGAGCATACCTGTGTGTCTTGTTTATTTTTTTCATATTTAATATTTAAACAAAGCAGCCCCTTGAATGTTTTAGCAGCACCTCCTGAGACCTCACAGCAGCGCCGGATGGGGCAAGTTCAGTTCAGGTAGGTTGGGTACAGTTCTAAGCAGGATTGGGAAATTAATTTTTAGTTAGTGAGCCCCTGCCCTAGTGGAGCTTACCACTCTACAGTCGAAAATAATTTCATACTATAAGTAGGACTGTGGGAGGAAGCAATGCCAGCCTCTGTGCCCACAGCATGCCTCAGCCTGGCAAGCCAGACATCTTCCTGGCTGTAATCCACCATGAGACTCCATACTGGTCCTTATTCAGTAACTGTTTGTGCCTCACAGGAGCTCCTGGCCCTTCTAGTGCTGCAGTGCAATGGAAAGTTAATGCAATGCAAGATCACAGAAACTCTGTTCTTCTAACACCGTGAGGTCTTACGATAACCCTACACAGCCCTTAGGAAAAGAAGATCCCTGTACAACAAATGCGCATCTTCTAAATCAGTGGTTCTCAAACTCGGTCCTCAGGACCCCACACAGTGCATGTTTTGCAGGTAACCCAGCAGGTGCACAGGTGTATTAATTACTCACTGACACATTTTAAAAGGTCCACAGGTGGAGCAAATTATTTCACTTGTGATTCTGTCAGGAGACCTGCAAAACATGCACTGTGTGGGGTCCTGAGGACCGAGTTTGAGAACCTGTGTTCTAAATAAATAGTCCTAAAATGTGTAACATCAGTAATAAATCAAAATTAAGGTAACTAATTGGAGCCATTCATTTGAGTGAGTCACTAACATGAAATAATTGAGAAGAACCTCTCTCTAATGTTCCGGCAGAAAACCTCACTTTTACCTCTATGGCAGTTGCGCTGGATTATGATTCTGTCTTTTCTGAGTCACAATGACTTTGGCCACAAATGTGGTCTCTTCCCACTTTATTTAAAAACACTTTGACAAAATAGAAATTTCAATTTCCACCTTTGCGGCTAGTTTTCACAAATCTGTTTGTGATGTTGAAGCTTGTTTCAGATCTGCTCCAAGCTTTCATTTAAACCTAGGATCAAGTACAGCAACACCACCAGAATTATATGGCTGCACCCCTGGACTTATACAGCATAGACAGCACCCCTGGAGAATTTCACAACACAGCAGAGAGGCAACAGAACCCCTGGACTTAAACAGCAATGGGGCAGCACCCCTGGACTGATAGGGCAGAGGGGCAGCCCCATTGGAATGATGTGGCAAAGAAAAGAGGTGCAAGATGGAATTGTCCTTGGGCCCTCCCAATCACCTTTATGTTGTATAAACAGGACATGCACACTTTAACAAACCAATTATTTCAGGGTCTGCCACACGACTGTGGCTTAAATGATTAGTTTGTTTGGACCCCACCAAAAAAAAAACATTTAATTTTTCCATGCACAAACTGGCTCTACAGTAGCAAGATGTTGTCCTCATCCTCAGACACCCCCCCCCCCCATCCCCTTCAGTGTTAACATCCTCACACAGAAATAACATTCAAACAAACCACATCATATAGGTATCAGTGGACTTCTTATGCTATTACCCAAAGTTTCTGAACTTGACAATGACTTATGATGAACGCACTGCAGGTGAAGTATAAGAGAGGATGTTCCTAGGTGGTTATCGTCCTTACTCCTACTTATTATGGATTTACAAAGGCAACAGATGGCTAGACACCTGTTGTCCAGATTTGTGGAGAAATAATTCCACACCGAAAGGAGGCTTTTTTTGTATTTTCCCAAGACATGACAATGGGCTTTTTCATCCAATGGCCAACAACTGTCTCCACTGGTGCCTTTTTCAAACAAACCACATCACCATCAGAATCCTCTTCATCAACTTCCTTCTCAATGCCAGCTACACCCATATCCTCCTTATCCTGGTGTACTTCCCCACTCCCCTTCAACAAAATCAACACTGGCTCCCATTCCCCTACAGAATCCTCTTCAAACTCCTCAACCTCACATACAAGGCCATCTCTAATTCCACTGCTCCCTACATCTCCAACCTCCTTTCCCTTCATACTTCCTCCCGCCCCCTAAGGTCGACTAATGACCGTTGCCTCTCCACCGCCCTGGTCACTGCGTCCCATGCACGAGTTCAGGATTTTGCACGTGCTGCACCCCTTCAGTGGAACGCACTCCCCCGCTCCATTAGACTCTCCCCAACCTTGCAAAGCTTCAAACGGGCTCTAAAAACCCACCTATTCATCAAAGCGTACCCTTCTAATGCATAACCCAGAGCTGAAGCCGCGCCTCCATCCTCTGCCTCATGCCGTGAACATCTCAGCTTTGCTTGCATACTGCCATCAGGCTACCTCCCGCTTGCCTGCACCTCTTGTCATCTGTCTGTCGCCCCTCCCCAATAGATTGTTAGCTCTTCAGAGCAGGGCCCTCTTTCCTCTTGTTATCTAAGCCCTCGTCTCAACACATTTCACTCACAGCTCTCCCCTACTCAACGACCATTTTTATCCTGCTAGTAAAGGCTCATCTCCATCTATGACCACCAGCCTCTAGTAGTACGATGATCACTCCCTCAATACTTACATCTTAGCTGTACTATGTCTTGAGAATGTGTGGTGCTCTGTTACCTGTACTCTATTTCTGTTATTTATTTACTGTAATGCAATGTTTTGTCCCCTGTACTGTCCTTTGTACGGCGCTGCGAAACACATGTGGCGCCTTATAAATAAAATGTAATAATAATAATAATAATAATAATAATAATAATACTTCTACAGAGACATCCTCAATCTCAATATCAGCAACTGGACTGGTGGTGCTCCAGCCAACACTTGCAGAGGGCGTGCAAATGGTGGTAGGAGCCTCATCTTCCCATACAGTATTGTGAAGGTCAGGCCTAGACATTGCAACCACAGACAGTGCCAGCACCCCTGTATTTTCACAACACCCCTGTAGTTTTACAACATACAAACAAGGCCAGTGTACATTTATTTTCACTGCACCCCTGTATTTTTACAGCATACAGGACCAGTGTACTTTTATTTTAACAGCAGTTCCCCTGTATTTTTACAGCATACAGGACCAGTGTACTTTTATTTTAACAACAGCACCCACTGAATTTTTACAGCATACAGGATAAGTATACTTTTATTTTAACAACAGAACCCCTGTATTTTTACAGCATACAGGACAAGTCTACTTTTATTTTAACAACAACGACCCTATATTTTTATAGCATATAGGACCAGTGTACTTCTATTTTAACAGCAGCACCCCTGTGTTTTTACAGCATACAGGACCAGTGTACTTTTATTTTAATAACAGCACCCCTGTATTTTTGCAGCATACTGGACCAGTGTACTTTTATTTTACCAGCAGCTCCCTTTATATTTTTACAGCATACAGGGCCAGTGTACATTGATTTTCACTGCACCCCAGAAGTATTACAGCATACAAGACAGGGCCAGTGTACTTTTATTTTTAAAAACAGTACCCTAGAGTTTTTACAACATACAAGACATGGCCAGTGTACATTTATTTTACTGCACCCTAGAATTTTTGCAGCATACAAGACAGGGTCGGTGTACATTTATTTTACTGCACCCCATAATTTTTGCAGCATAAGAAACAGGGCAGTTGTACATTTATTTTGCTGCAACCCAAACATTTTGCAGCATACAAGACAGGGCCAGTGTACATTTATTTTATTGCACCCCAGAAATTTTGCAGCATACAAGACTGCATTTATTTTACTACACACGTGAATATTACAGCATACAAGACAGGGCCAGTGTACATTTATTTTACTGTACCCCAGAATTTTTGCAGCATACAAGACAGGGCCAGTTTATATTTATTTTACTGCACCCCAGAATTTTTGCAGCATACAAGACATGGCCAGTGTACATTTATTTAACTGCACCCCTGAATTTTCACAGCATACAAGACAGTGCCAGTGTACATTTATTTTACTGCTCCCCAGAATTTTTTGCAAAATAGAAGACAGGGCCAGTGTACATTTATTTAACTGCACCCCTATTTTTTTTACAGCATATAAAACAGGGCCAGCATACATTTATTTTACTGCACCCCTGCATTTTACTGCATACAAGACAGGGCCAGTGTACATTTATTTTAACAACAGCACCCCTGAATTTTTACAGCATACAAGACAGGACCAACATCCCTGTATTTTCACTGCATACAGGAGGAAAGTGCCCCTTCCGCTTTACAACACAGTGACAGCCAGGACAGCATCACCCATGTACAGCTGCAGCACCCCAAACAGCACATGAAACACCAGTGACAGCCAGGACAGCACCCCTATCAGCACAGGTACATAACAGTGACAGGAGCAGCACCCCTAAAGAGCACACACTGACCCCACCCGACACCACCACCCACAGAGACAGAGGTCTAGCTCCCTCACTCTCCAAGTCCAGAGTGAAAATGGCAGTGACACGCAGCTGTTTATATGGAATCCAAAACCTGCGAGAATCTAACAGCAGAATGATAACGTTTTGCTTCGTTCTGGTTTCCGAGTCTTGCAAAAAGTCCCGAGCCAGACTCGGAAACTGACTCAGAATGGGATTTTCGTGGGGTTCAGTTCTCTGAGAACTGAACCTGCTCATCTCTACTCTTAGCATACAAATTTATTTCTTCTCTGCAAGGGCCATATCTATCCTAATACGCATCTTGGATGAAGATGGGATGTGATAAATACACCCAAATTCACACTGACATATTTGAATATATCACAGGGTTGTATTAAATATTGAATGCAGGGTCAGTAGTTGCGAGAAAGCTATGTCCATGTGAATCCTCTTTAAGTTCTCAGGGTAGTATTCATGAAAATTACTCTGAGACTTTGACCGTGCATGCACCGCCAGCTAACCCTCCCCCACCCATTCTGCTAACTTCTCCACTTCTTACTGTCAGGGAAAGGTGATCGGTATCCAGCTCCTTCTCTATGTGTGTCCAGTCAGCTGCTGTTGTTGTGAAACTCCTGGCTAACATCAGAGCTGCAAATCTTGTAGCATCAGCTGACCAGGAACACACAAAGAAAGGCACCGATCCGTGGCTGCAGTAGCGTGCATGTAAGTTTTATTTTATTATTTTCCTTTTTAACTTTTTTTTCAGTGAACAGCATGTCGTCTAGACACACATGGCTGATCACAGGTGTCATGCCTTCCAGCATAGTGTTTAAACTCATTTTATTTCTGTGTCACAGTAACATTTGTTATCAACTCCCTCCAGTGGTCAGCACAGAAACAACTCAAAGTTGTCTATTATTTTTTGTCCCTCAAAACTTGTTGTATTTAGTTAGCAATGCATGCTGGGTCAAAGAAGCTAGGAGTAGCCATTTCTATTCACACATGGACATAGACTAGCTACACATCATCCAGCTGGCACTCATATTAGATGGTGAGTTGGTGACTTTAATTGTGCCATCATAAACTTGTTTAGTCAGCCAGGCATACTAGCTATATTTGTAGTGCTGTCATTTATGTTTTTGTACATGTAATAGTTATTTATTTATTAACAATTTTTTATATCATTACGCTTTACAATTGGACACAATGATACAACAAAACTGGGTATTAAACAAACAGTCAGAGGTAGGAAGGCCCTGTTCGCAAGCTTACAATCTATAGGGTAATAGGCATTGGTACACAAGGAAAGGCATTATATATTGCATATTTGTCCACCGGATTGCAAAGGTTCTAGGTGGGTTGCATGATATCACATCACAGCAATGATGAACTCTGGTCAGAAAGAAGGGAAAGTGAAGAAAGAGAAAATATGTGGAGGATATGTGCGGACTGTACAATGGGGAAATAATCGGATAGGAAAGCTTATGAAGGCTGAGAGAGCAGTTCTGGAATGTGATAAGCTAGCCTGAAGAGGTGAGTTTTCAGGGAACATTTGAAGGTTTGGAGACTAGGGGAGAGTCTTATTGTGCGTGGTAGGGCATTCCACAGAGTGGGTGCAGCCCGAAGGAAGACCTGCAAATATGCATGGGAGCAAGTACTGAGTGTGGATGAGAGAAGTAGGTCTTGTGAAGATCGGAGAGGTCGGGTTGGGAGATATTTTGAGATGAACGAAGAGATGTACATTGGTGTAGTATGGTTAATGGCCTTATGTGTGAGTAAAACAATTTTATATTGAATACGGTATAATACAGGTAACCAATGGAGGGACTGACAGAGTGGATCTGCAGACGCTGAATGTCTAGCAAGGAAGATTAGACTCGCATCTGCATTCAAAATTGATTGTAGTGGTGAAAGCCTATGTTTGGGAAGACCTGTCAGGAGACTATTACAATAATCAATGCGGGAGATGATGAGTGCATGGATTAGAGTTTTTGCAGTGTCTTGTGTAAAGTATGGTCATATTATGGATATGTTTTTTAGATGCATGTAACATGATCTTGAGACAGATTGAATGTGGGGAGCAAAGGACAGTTCTGAGTCAAGTATGACACCTAGGCAGCGAGCTTGTGGGGTAGCATTGATTGTTGAGTTCTCAACAGTGATAGAGATATCAGGTTGGTAACTACTATTGGCCGGTGGAAATACAAGTAGCTCTGTTTTGGAAATATTAAGTTTGAGGTGGCGAGATGACATCCAAGATGAAACAGAAGAAAGGCATTCAGTGACCCTGACCAATACAGTAATACCAATTAAGTTTGTATACTCATGTCACATGTACTGTATATGCATGTTTGCTCTTTACACATGCATTTCGTAATTGTGCCTTATTGTTTTATTTGCAGTTTCATCACTTTCATCACAATTGTATTGCATTATCTCATCATCTGTTACATACATTTATGATTCCTTTTACTAAATAATAAACACCATCCGAGTTTGGCAGGCATCCCACACCTCCCGGGATCTTAGACGCCATTATATCCCACTGATGAATTTTAAATTTAATGTATTATAATAAATGAAAGATTGCCATATTTTACATACGCATGATATATGTTTAAGGATTTTAGTGTTACTATTTGTATAGTATGTATATACCAGTTGTTAAATACATGTCATCACAGATGGGTCCTTATTCACCCAGCATCTATACTCCATACAGCACGAGGTACCCGGCACAACTGAAATTCTCTGAGTAGTGTAGAATACCATATTTTTCTTTACATTTTGCTTTTAATTCGCATTTTAGACACAGTGAAACACAGCTCATTGTATACTAGAGATGCGGGGCTGCAACTTTAACCACAGAGAAATTAGTTTTAGACACGTACAAGTCAAAGATGAATCACAATGGGACTTGTTATAAGAATAAAGCACTTGCTGCTCTCATCAGAGCCCTTCTTACGCAGATTGAGTGGCAAAAACTCAGTTTTATTAATGGGAGTCACCTAGGACTTGGTGCATTGGGAGGGGTTACTTGGCGCACCTTGGTCAACATTGTATGAGGACACATCTGTATGTAGCCCTTTATTTAGTGAAACTCACATGTGTCTGCTTCAAAGTATATTAGCTATAGTGCTTTGATTCAGAGGGATGAGAACATTACTATCTGATATTGTTTGAGGTGATGGTGTCATTTTGTAAAAGTTTCTTAGAACCATATACCAGCAGTTACACAAAGGTTTGAAAATTGAGGTACTGTTTAAAGAGCACTCATGATCACTGTATGTGTATCAATTGGTTAGAGGTCAATGCAATCTAAAACAAAATATCTTTAGGAAATATCAAGCTTTGCAAACAATTGCTCAAAGAGCTACCCCCATTAACTGTCTTTCCACAAAGTTTTTTTTTAAATATTTAATACCATTTAAATATCTATTGTGCCAACTTTCTTGCAAAGCTTTGTGAGAGCATTTTCTATTCACTTTAGATGACTCACTGGTGTTGTCTTAATGGAATAGCTTTTAACTAAGATTTACTGTAATTCAATTATTATTTTTTTCTCCTCAATTTCCATAGCAGAGGTGCATGCTGTTGGTATCTGTGCTGCTTACAGATATTGGGGGTCATTCCAACCCACTCGCATGCTGCAGTTTGTCGAAGCGGTGCGAATGGGTCAAAACTGCACATGCGTGGTGGCTGCATTGCACACGTGCGCCATCGCCGTGCACCGACGCCACCAGCGTAAAAAGTGAGTGCAGTGGTGATCGCAAGAAGACTGACAGACGGAAGATGTTCCGGGCATAAACTGACAGTTTTCAAGGCGTGGTGAGGCAAACGCAGGCGTGTCCAGACCTTCATCGATGGATCCGTTGCACAGAGTAAGTAAGTCTGACCCTGGTCTTCTTTTGCTCAAAACTTTTTCTGCATAGCAGGGCTGCACAAGCGTTCCCAGCCTTGCTATGCAAAAAAACCCTCCCCATAGGCGGCACCTAGTTGATCGCACGGGCGGCAAAAAATAGCTTTGTGCGATCAACTCGGAATGACCCCCATAGATAGCAAGTTCATATGTACGCATGTTTATTTATTGGTTATTGTCTTAGAAACATGGGTCCTGCATGAATTACTGTATCTTGTAAAGTTTAAATGCATTATGACTAAGTGATATTTAACTGTACTACAGTATGCAACAAATCTGTTATCCACTTGGCATTATTACATATAGAGTACAGCTTAGTGAAGCATAGAAACACAGAAACATAGAACTTTTTAACCTTATGGTAACCTCAGTTCTTTGTTCTTCGCAAGGATAACCTCATGTCTATACCAAGCATGTTTAACTTGCTCTACTGTCTTAGCCTCTACCACATCTGATGGGAGGCTATTCCACTTGTCCACTACCCTTTCTGGGAAGTCCTTTTTTGCCAAATTTTCCTTGATCCTACCTCCTTCCAGTATTACTGCATGTCTTCATGTTCTAATACGTCTCTTCCTTTGCAGAATGTTTCCCTCCTGTACCTTTTTTTTTATATATTTGACATTTTTGATCATGTCCCCCATTCTCTTCTCTGCTCCAAACTAGACATATTATACATTTTAGTCTTTCTGAATAAGTTTGTGATGCACCATTTTAGTTACCTTTCTTTGCACTTTTTTTCTAATGTATTAGTATCCTTCTGGAGATACATATGACCTCCAGAACTGACCACAGTTTTCTAGATGAGGCTGTACCAATGAACTATACAGTGGCATTTTGCTTCTGCCTTTCTGCTGTTGATTCCTCTCTATATACAAACAAGCATCTGACTCGCCTTCCTCGTTGCTTTTTTGCATTGCTTACCTGCCTCTAAGTCATCTGAAATAGTGACTCCTACTGTATGTCCCTTTTTTTTTTAAACATTAAATTTTTATTGAAGAGTTTTCACACAGAAATGGGGAACAGAAAAAAGAAGTATGGGAAACATAGGGGTAGTCCAGAATGGTATCCTTAAACAAAGCACACATTACACACAGTCGGATGCATAAACAATTGGTTACATTGGTCGTTCAGAAACAGTAAGGTGAGAAAGCCCAGAGAAGAGACAAAAGCAAAAAAAAAGGAGAAGCAGAAACAATATCTGATATCACAGCATTCTTGAGAGGGTTAGTCTAGGTGGGGCAAAGCACAGATAAATCAATTGGAGAACTGTAGACGGTTATCCTACCTTCTCTACTCCTATGGTCGGACCAACTTAACCATTTCAAGTGGATAGAGTTAGGTGAGGAAGAGTATTTAGCTTCCGCTGTTTCAAAAATGAAATGTTTATGAATCTTATTTTGAATAACCGCTAAGGAAGGAATATTCTCAGATTTCCACATTTGTGCTATGGCAGCTTTAGTGGCTATTAAGATATGCCCCAAGACGTAGCGGTCACCTACAGAGAGGTGGTCTACGTACAAATGAAATAATGCTAAAGCTGGGTCCAGGGGGATGGTGAATCCTAGAACCATACTAGCCATATTGAAGACTTCTCTCCACAGTGTTTGTATACGAGGGCAGGCCCCAAAAATATGAAAGATACCTTTAAGCCACATTTCCTCCAATATAATTTAGATTGTGAAGGCCAGATTCTATTTTGTCTTTCAGGGGTGAAGTAGGCCCTCTGTATAAGTTTGTAGAACATTTCAGAGTGGTTAACACATGTGGAGACTTTAAAGCAAGATCTAAATATACTGTCCCATTCTGCATCACTAAAGGATCTATTCAAGTCACTTTCCCATAAAATCTGAGCTTTTAATTTAGTCTGTATGCTGTTTGTCACTTGAAAATGATACCACCACGTGATCCCATATTTATGCGAGGACATCTCCATGTATATCCCTTTTACGTCAGTAGCTTGTATTATACTGTAATACAATTATTTCTGTATTTAGCCGTTGAGATCCAGGTGCTTGGTTTTACATTTTGTGGAATTAAAATGTAGTTGCTTTGTTCTTGACCATTCCTACAGTCTACCTAGATCATCATTTGTTTTACCCTTCCTGGTGTCTCTACCCTGTTGCATACATTTGTGTCATCTGCAAAAAGGCATACTTTCCCTTCAATACCATTTGCAATGTCACCAATAAAAATATTGAAAACTACTGGGGTCCAAGTACAGACCCCTGGGTATTGGTAACCCTTCCCTCCTGTGAATGATTTCCATTTATTACAACCCTCTGTTTTCTATCCTTAAACAAAACTTTAACTATTCAACCATGTTAGAATACTTTTTCAAAGCTTTTAAGTTTATTTAACAGTATGCAATGTGGCACAGTGTAAAAAGCATTACTAAAGCCTAGATAAACTACATCTATGCCCCACCCCCTTGATCTATTCTTTTAGTCACACAGTCAAAAAGTCTTTAAGAATTGTTTGACAAGATCTTCCCCTGAGTAAATCCATGCTTCTTGGAATCCTGTAAATTGCTGGTTTTGAGATATTCTACAACTCTTTCTTTTAAGAAGGTTTGCATCAATTTCCCTACGATTGATGTAAGGCTCACTAGTCAATTGTTACTTACCTCTTCCTTGCGTCCACTTTTGTGCAGTAGCATTATTTGGTCCACTAGAATGTCTCCTGTAGCTAGTTACTGATTAAATAATAGTGAGGCTCAGAGCCTGATTATGTTTCACAAATCTATGAGCAGGGGTGCAAATGGCGTTTTTTGCATACAGAGCATATGTAGATGCAAATTTAAGCATTTTTGCATATGTGTGCCTTTTCTGAGTCAGACAGGACTTGGCTGGATCTGTATATTTGTGAAATTGGACGTTTTATGGTGGCAACTGGATGGTGACAATGCAAGCACACAGAACCAATTCTAAATCATGCTTATGAGGAAAGAAAGCCTGTTTCTAATGGATTGCATCAACCATGGGGCTAGTGCAGTTTCCACTTGCAGATGCACAAATATCTGCATTAGCCTTACAGATTCTCACATTACCTTAAGGTAATAAGGCTTCCATGGCTAAATTCAACTACAGACACTGCATGCAATTGGGAATCAACCCCTAAGTCAGTACCTTTCACTAGCTGATTATTATGTCAATCAAATTATATTATACTAACATAGCAATCACTATGGAGTCAGTGAGGTTATGATACAGAAGTAGGAGCATCAATTCAATTGGAGAAGTACTGTCCCGTCACCATGACAACACACAGCATCAGAGAAATGTTATCCATTTGGTGTGCAGACTCTGTAGAACAGAGAATGCAGCAAACATCGTAAGAATACGGTGGCTCCAAACGGCCTCAATGAGACATTATCTTTGTCATGTTTTCTCTAAGAGGGAATTTCTCTAAGTTTTCATTTTATAATGCTTAAGGGTGATTATTTTGTTTTGTTTTTTTTATTATCGATATCTCTTATAAATGTTTGCTGCATTTTCTGTTCTACAGAGTCTGCACACCAAATGATTAACATTTCTCTGATGCTGTGTGTTGTCATGGTGATGGGATGCACTTAGAGCCGGTATACATCATCGGGTGGACAGCGGTGTGTACAAGCGATGACGCAACAGGAAATTGGTCTGCCAGGGCTCCGGGGACGCTGCACGTGGTGTGTTAATTTGTATTAAGGTAAGAATGTCTTTTGAATCATTTGTATCTTCTAGATGACGGTTAATAAAACCGACACGTTAAGCTAACAAGAAGGGGTCATCTCTTTTCTTGTACATAAGAAGACCTTGAGTGCCGCCTATCTGTACATTATATATATATATATATATATATATAAAAACAAGAGGGTTCTGCACTCTCATCAAAGTTCCTAATGGTGGGTGCTCCCGACAGATGAAATGTCCGCAAATGTAGATGAGAATTCCACGTGGTGGAGGGTGTACTCTCACTGTGTATAAAGTCCACACATTTCTTCAATAGAAAATTTTTATTGTAGCCTCAAAGGTTTCGACGTTTCGATCCAAAAACCAGGATCTTTTTCAAGAAGGGCCATACATGAATCATCAAATCCAATCATAATATAATGAAGCCGAATAATTAAAAGTATATCTAGAAAAAGTAGAACATAAACATGACTGAGCCTCCCAGGTCCCAATATATAACAATATTAGCGACAATGCTTGTATCAACATAAACTACTACATAATACCAGATCTAGAAAAAAGGAACTCATATACCAAAAACAGGTGGCAGAGTAGTGAGACTACAAGGAGGAATAAAATAACACCCTGTGTTCACCACTGGTCTTAAAATGCATGCAAGGCCTACCCCTCCTCACCTCTATCAGCACATTCCAATGGGGCTGCATGTCTGAACTGCTGTATACCATGGGGGTCATTCCGAGTTGTTCGCTCGCAAGCTGCTTTTAGCAGCTTTGCACACGCTAAGCCGCCGCCTACTGGGAGTGAATCTTAGCTTATCAAACGAAAGATTCGCAATATTGCGAAAAGACTTCTCTGTGCAGTTTCTGAGTAGCTCGAGACTTACTCTGCCAGTGCGATCAGTTCAGTGCTTGTCGTTCCTGGTTTGACGTCACAAACACACCCAGCGTTCGCCCAGACACTCCTCCGTTTCTCCAGCCACTCCCGCGTTTTTCCCAGAAACGGTAGCGTTTTTTCACACACTCCCATAAAACGGCCAGTTTCCGCCCAGAAACACCCACTTCCTGTCAATCACATTACGATCACCAGAACGAAGAAAAAACCTCGTAATGCCGTGAGTAAAATACCTACCTGCATAGCAAATTTACTTGGCGCAGTCGCACTGCGGACATTGCGCATGCGCATTAGCGACTAATCGCTACGTTGCGAGAAAAAAATAACGAGCGAACAACTCGGAATGACCCCCCCAAGTGCGGAGAATGTCCATATAATCACAGCTCTGCAACCAAACCACTGCTGTAATCAAAGGATATCTCTATTATAAACGTGTATCAGAATCAAATGTATATATCAAACCTTGTTACCACATAAATACCTATGGGTCTGGAAAGGTGTGCACAAGACTACACCTGGATAAGGCATTCTCCCACTCAGGGTCAACAGCTGCAGGATCTCAAAAAGGACATTCAGCCACTGTGATTACACATATACTCTGTTTAAACAATGTGCATCTGAGGCATAGAAATATATATCAAAAAAGCCATAATCAACGATCAATAAATACCTATACGTATCCTCTGGGACCTATAGGTATTTATTGATCGTTGATTATGGCTTTTTTGATATATATTTCTATGCCTCAGATGCACATTGTTTTTTTGGGGGGAGAAATACCTCCAGAGTTTCAGCATGGATGGTTCATGTTTTTAAATTTTGTGATTTTGTTTTTTTCTTTTTATTGACATCTCACTGTATTTTCTGTCTCATTGGAACTTTCCCCTACCAATTGGGTTTTTTTTACAATACATTTTTATGGTTTTAAGAAACATCCAGTATTTTTTTCTTCGCTGGAGAGGAAATTGAAAATGAAAGAAACCTTGATGGGCTTTGTAAATTTTGCCTAATTCTGTGAGTAGGGTACGCATTTCATACTTCTGCATACAAGATTACTAAAGATACCTTGATGTGTATAGAAAACACCCCATTTGTGTGAGTGGGGTACACGTATTCCTCTTAAAAATAACTCAAACACTAATTTTAAGAGTACGTGTTTGCATGGTTGCTGTATATTCTACACGGTTTTGCAAACTCTACTACACATTGGAGAATTTGTTTATGTTTGTTTTGGGTACACGTGGACTGGAGCTACTTGGGTTGAAGGATAAGGTCCAAATTCCACAAGAAAGATACCTTGATGAGCTTCAAACCATTTGTGACATTGTGAGTTGGGTACGCCATGCTTCATTGATTAAAGATACCTTGATGTGCTTAAATTGCTTCATTCACATAGTTAGTGGGGTACGCTATGTTTAAAATTGGATTCATCATCACTTATAGAGTTACATTATATGTAATTCATAAAGAAATAATTGTTCACCTAAAACTGTATTACACTATATATATTTTTTCTTTATTTGCATGCACTGCATCGTTGAAATCAAGCAAACTATCAACAGATGGAACAACACTGAAGTCTTTTGAATAAGTGACTGCACTATATTGTTTGTTCACCATTTATTTTAGCGCCTAGGATGGTATACCTTCCAAAAATTTGTTATATCTAGGCTTGTATGTAGATGTTTGGTGACATCTAGAGAGGCAGACCATCTAGGGCAGCTTTTTTTGTTCTAGCGCCATTAAGCAGGGATTTTCCACAATTTTTGTTTCATGGCTGTAACACAGACCTGTGTTGTGTCTGGTGCAGACGGGGGGGGCTGGCCAATGGCATTCCTGCTCAGCTGGCTCAGGGCTTGTCCATGGCGCCAGCTGTGGATGGAGACAGGGAGAAGTGCCATTGCAGCACAGCATCAGTGTTACCACAGGGAGAGACCGGACCAAATGACATGGTAAGCAAGACACCAATTGGGGGCCCCCTTTCTCAAACAATCCTCAGTGTGTGCAACCAGTGTCTCACTGGCATGCCCCCTCCACAGCAGTGTGTTCTCCACTGCACAACATCACTGTACTACACCCCCCATATGCTGCAATACTTCGCTGTACTACATCACTACACTATACCCCCCAATTCGCTGTACCACATCACTACATTACATCATTAAGCCTTCCTATATGCCACACTACACTACATCCCCCAATATGATGCTCTACATCACTACTCCTTCCCATATGATGCACTACATTACTACACTACATCCCCCAATACGCTGCAATACATCACTACATTACATCACTACACCTTACTATATGCTGCACTACATCACTACACTACATCCCCCAATATGCTGCACTATATCACTACTTCTTCCTATGCTGCACTACATCATTACACCCCTCCATACGCTACGCTACATCAATTTCCTATACCCACCAGTACGCTGCACTACATCACTACACCCCCTCAATACGCTGCACTACATCACTACACCCCTCCAATATGCTGCACTACATGACTACACTACAATACGCTGCACTGCATTCCCTATATGCTTCACTAAGTCATTACATCCCCCTCCCTATATACTGCATTAATCATTACAGTACACTAAATAGTTACAAAGATAACGTAGGACCAGTACTACATAATGGACTATTTAGAACAGCGTGCCCAAGTGACAGTGATATACTGTATGTACTCTGCCCAGTCAAGATAAATGTGCAATAGGTGTCTAACCCAAGACCTGGCATGCAGGTTGGCAGCACATGCCTCTGGAGATACTGTATTACTGTAGCTGAGTGCACCTTGGCTGCCACTGGGGAGCAGGGAGTAGGGGAGGTTGGTGCAACCCTAGTTTTTTCTGTCCCTGATCCACGGCCCCCTTTGTCCCTCAGGGCCCCATACAGTTGTCCCCTTTGACCCCCCTGTTGCCGGGCCTGACAATGTCACTAAAAATTACTGATTCAGTCTAATTTTTAAAATTAATTTTTCATGGACAGTCTATTAACTCTCACACCACTTACTGTGTAGTGTATTGTGTCTTTGCATCTACAATACATGTTGTTTAAGATCTTTTTTAAACATTTGAATCTATTACTGTGTTACTATATCATTTATTCATTCAGACACTGGGTGCTGATGAATTATTTGTCTCAATTGTTAGCTTAAATCCCTATATTACTTTGCAGTTCTGTGATGTTAATTGTGCCCTAATTTCTCATTTTAGTCTGAGCATCTTTTCTGACTTTGTTCTACAAATCTTTTCAGACGTGACAGTTGCCTTAAGGGCAAGAGGAGCTTACAGATGCAAGCAGTATCATTTGTAGGGATGTAATGAATCGGTAACTGGCTTTGGCCCACATCAACCCCTTGCTCTCAAATGCCAATATATGGTGAGTAGCTAGTGATCTGCTGAGAAAGCACTTTGTTGTAATAGCATTGAGAGGGTCAAGGCTAGTCATTTTTTTAACTGTTATTGATTAGAAGGAAAGTATAAGTAATGTTAAAAAGTCCTACTTATCTAATACTTGGTATATGGAAAACAGGAAAATAAATCTTTTTTATAGCACAGTAGTTGCATACTTACAAATAAGAAATATGGATGGCAGTGTGACTCAATGAACCAGGTCAGCAGAAGTTCAAAGGAAAATAGAATTAAAGCCTTGTAGCAACCTTAGAGATTGTCTTGCTATATTCATAGCATATAAAGAGAGACTGCAAGTAAAGGAATCTTTATGTGCATATTTTCAGGATAGAGAATGCTCCTTTTCTGTAATTATTTTTGTACATTTAGTTATTCTTTCCAGAGAATGCTACACAAATGGGATTTATGAATGGATTGTGCTGCCAAACTGCCATCCACAGAAGTGCGACCATCTGGAGTGTTCTGTTGATATACTAATACCATCCCAGCAATCACCTTTAATAGCATCTAAACAAAAATAGAACTGTGAGATTTCCAATTGCTATCGTCTTTAGAGTAGGCAATCTCTCTCCCTGTGCAAATTATACCTTAACATTTCTTCATCTCCAAAGACTAGTATCCTGGACACTTAGCTTCAAAACAGTGAGCATAAACATATTTGTGAGAATGTAATTACAATAAAGGAAAAGCAACTGGAATGTGTGCCTAGTAAAAGGTGATGTAGTTAGATTTCTGATTTGCATCTGCTGCACATTATTGGTAGGCAAAGTGTTGTAGTGAGATTACTGAGAACAAGTTCTGCAAAACAATACCTTTTATTCATCCAGGACCTGCATGTGCGTCGAGCAGAAACTATTTGTGAGGCAAAGTAATAAGTAAAAGGTAAGCTACTGTATTTTATTTACACAGAAATTCCATTTTCTCTAATGCATAAAATGTGATATATATTTTTTTTCTAATAGCATGCAAATGGTGATTTATAAGTAGACAGACTATTTTATCTGGATTCTAAAAATCTAAACTGTAGTCTACTGTATATTTTATACTTTACATATCAAGCTCTGCCTGCTCCCTTGGGATTACTGTATATGTAAGGGTATAAAGAACATTTACATACAAGAATAATGGCACTTATCACCAAAGCTTATATCATTTATCGGAAAGCTGAACCCCATTTCTTAATATTCACAAATCCTTAAAGTAATTAGACAATGCTGTTGGCCATTAAGAATCTTGGTTTCCAGTTATGAATTGCCACACAAATTATCATTTTCTTCTGACAGTTATCAAGGGACTTAGGGGGGAGGGTTTATAAAAGTGTAGATGTTGCCCATAGCAATCAATCAGATTCTACTTATCATTTATATTATCTAGCACCGTCTAGAAGATAATAGCTCGAATCTGAATGGTTACTATCTCCCAAAAACAACTACTGTAACTGTGCACATAGGCAAACCATTTTGCAAAGTAAGGGGTGTAAATACATATATTGATTTTCCATGCAGGGTAAATACTCTGCAATTCAGATTTAGGTTTGGACACAACCCACCCAAATATCTCTCTGCATAGCTTATATCTGCCCCCTCCTATTGCCGTGCAAGATAGTTTTACCAATGTGCAGATCCTTAGAGCACATGGAGTATATAGAACATAGGTGTAGGATCATTAAACATTACCAGAGCGAATACAGTCTCTTCAATCAGCATCAATCCAATCATTATCAAACTATTTGAGTTAACCAAAATCAATAATTATTAGCTTTATTTTTAATTTACTTTTGATCACAGTAGACATTTTGCCATTGCACAATTGTTGATTATTTAACAATTCAATAATAAATGATCAATTGACAAAATTGCAATATGTGTTCAGCTTAAAGTGTCTTCAAATGTTGCAGTTATTGGTGAGATGAGAAAAGTTCAAAGTCTTTTTAAAGAAATATCTAATAATGTATAAAATTAATGGGGTATTATCACAATTTTTGCCCAATGTTTTGCATTGTGCTATTCAATTACCCCGGGTTTCTTTGCGCAATTTTTTCAGTTTTCTTTTTCACATAGGATCTGGGATACGTTTCTGGACCTAAGTGTTTTCCCGAAAAAAATGGAGCTGATAGGGATGGTTATCAGGGATTTTTTGAGCCTGCCTCAGGCATGCCTGCTGGCAGCCATCGGGGGCAATTGAATATCCCTGGGGGGTCAATTAGCTATGGTAAATTACTGCAGCTAATTGAATATCCCCCTAAGTAAGTTATAACTTCCCAAGACATGTCATTTACTCCTCTGTTAACTGCACATTTCCTTTTCCTTTTAAAAAACAAATGACATTATGCAAGTATGTTATTGTAAAACATTTTGATTAATGAAAAGTTGGTTTCCTCAATTGTGTGGTCTAATCCAGTTTATTATTGGCTTGTACTGTATAGCACATTATATGCAGTAAAGATTCACTTTCAAGATCAGATTCAAACACTAAACTACAGTATATTTTCCCAACAATAACAACCAGCAGAAGATCCCAAAGATCAACAAATTAGATATAGATTTAATGTGTTCAGTATTGTTAAGAAAAAAAGACCATCAAAGTTTGAGAGTATCATATTACTAGTTATTAAGACAATCTTTTAGTATAAATATTGTTTTTGATAAAAGTTAAAATACTGATTTTTGACAAATTTTACAGATTAAAAAAAGTACTAATTGACATAATTTTCATGCTCTAAAAACATTTTTTTTTATTTTTTTTATTATACAGTAATAATGGATGTGAACTTATCAGCTGGAAATCAAGCTATTGGCACCAATCTTTCTGCTTTAAGAATGATTTATTCATCTCTAATGGTGATACCCTAAATCAGCTGGCTGCTATTGCTTCTATTCATCAATGGTTATTGCTTGAGGTCAGTTATATAAACATTTTGTGACATTTAGAATACATTTTACTTTATAGCACATGATAAATAAGCTGTGTAATGAAAGCTGATACTGAATCTGGACTTATTCACCGTGGTCTTAATTTTGTCAGGATGACTGCAAACCAGTAACCATTACATAGTAAATGTTCATAGTCCTGTCACTCACTAACAGAGACCTACTCCCTAGTTATCGCCCACATTTTCTGGCATCAGTCATACAGACAAATGGCCCAGACAGACATTATATACCCTAGACTCCTCCTCCCACACTGACAGGCAAATTACACCTCCCCCTTGCCTTTAAAAGAGAGCTCTTCACAACTACTCTGATATAATCAGCCACATGCCTTCAGCTGTGCTAGGCTGCTGGGAGAAACACTGAAATCAACAAACAGGTAAGACACATTTTAACTCTGCAGCACACTGTTTCTATTGCCACAAGCAGTATTATTTACCTTTAAAAATATTATTACTCTTCAGAACTGTGTAATTATAAAAACAAACAAGGATAATAGCATAACAATGAAGGAAGATAAAATGAAAGAAAAGGTGAGAATATCTTTCTCACTAGAACATACAAATGAAAGGAGATGTTTTCTCAGCAATTTCATATGGACTGACACCCATTGAGTTTCAATACAGGCATATAGTTAAAGTGCATAGATACTCAAATATTTGCAGAAGATATAAACAGTGAATCAAAAAAACTTTCCAGATTTTAAAGGTTAACAAAAAAAGTAGAGATGAGCGCCTGAAATTTTTCGGGTTTTGTGTTTTGGTTTTGGGTTCGGTTCCGCGGCCGTGTTTTGGGTTCGACCGCGTTTTGGCAAAACCTCACCGAATTTTTTTTGTCGGATTCGGGTGTGTTTTGGATTCGGGTGTTTTTTTCAAAAAACCCTAAAAAACAGCTTAAATCATAGAATTTGGGGGTAATTTTGATCCCAAAGTATTATTAACCTCAAAAAACATAATTTACACTCATTTTCAGCCTATTCTGAACACATCACACCTCACAATATTATTTTTAGTCCTAAAATTTGCACCGAGGTCGCTGTGTGAGTAAGATAAGCGACCCTAGTGGCCGACACAAACACCGGGCCCATCTAGGAGTGGCACTGCAGTGTCACGCAGGATGGCCCTTCCAAAAAACCCTCCCCAAACAGCACATGACGCAAAGAAAAAAAGAGGCGCAATGAGGTAGCTGACTGTGTGAGTAAGATTAGCGACCCTAGTGGCCGACACAAACACCGGGCCCATCTAGGAGTGGCACTGCAGTGGCACGCAGGATGTCCCTTCCAAAAAACCCTCCCCAAACAGCACATGACGCAAAGAAAAAAAGAGGCTTTTTACTGATATTTGGTGTTTTGGATTTGACATGCTCTGTACTATGACATTGGGCATCGGCCTTGGCAGACGACGTTGCTGGCATTTCATCGTCTCGGCCATGACTAGTGGCAGCAGCTTCAGCACGAGGTGGAAGTGGATCTTGATCTTTCCCTAATTTTGGAACCTCAACTTTTTTGTTCTCCATATTTTATAGGCAGAACTAAAAGGCACCTCAGGTAAACAATGGAGATGGATGGATTGGATACTAGTATACAATTATGGACGGACTGCCACGGTTAGGTGGTATAAAAAAACCACGGTTAGGTGGTATATATTATAATAATAATACAATTATGGATGGACGGACTGCCTGCCGACTGCCGACACAGAGGTAGCCACAGCCGTGAACTACCGCACTGTACACTGGTTGATAAAGAGATAGTAGTATACTCGTAACAACTAGTATGACACTATGACGACGGTATAAAGAATGAAAAAAAAACCACGGTTAGGTGGTATATATTATAATAATAATACAATTATGGATGGACGGACTGCCTGCCGACTGCCGACACAGAGGTAGCCACAGCCGTGAACTACCGCACTGTACACTGGTTGATAAAGAGATAGTAGTATACTCGTAACAATTAGGATGACACTATGACGGTATAAAGAATGAAAAAAAAACCACGGTTAGGTGGTAGGTATATAATAATAAATAATACAATTCTGGTCGGACGGACTGCCTGCCGTGTGCCGACACAGAGGTAGCCACAGCCGTGAACTACCGCACTGTACACTGGTTGATAAAGAGATAGTAGTATACTCGTAACAACTAGTATGACACTATGACGACGGTATAAAGAATGCAAAAAAAACCACAGTTAGGTGGTATATATTATAATAATAATACAATTATGGATGGACGGACTGCCTGCCGACTGCCGACACAGAGGTAGCCACAGCCGTGAACTACCGCACTGTACACTGGTTGATAAAGAGATAGTAGTATACTCGTAACAACTAGTATGACACTATGACGGTATAAAGAATGAAAAAAAAACCACGGTTAGGTGGTATATATTATAATAATAATACAATTATGGATGGACGGACTGCCTGCCGACTGCCGACACAGAGGTAGCCACAGCCGTGAACTACCGCACTGTACACTGGTTGATAAAGAGATAGTAGTATACTCGTAACAATTAGGATGACACTATGACGGTATAAAGAATGAAAAAAAAACCACGGTTAGGTGGTAGGTATATAATAATAAATAATACAATTCTGGTCGGACGGACTGCCTGCCGTGTGCCGACACAGAGGTAGCCACAGCCGTGAACTACCGCACTGTACACTGGTTGATAAAGAGATAGTAGTATACTCGTAACAATTAGGATGACACTATGACGGTATAAAGAATGAAAAAAAAACCACGGTTAGGTGGTAGGTATATAATAATAAATAATACAATTCTGGTCGGACGGACTGCCTGCCGTGTGCCGACACAGAGGTAGCCACAGCCGTGAACTACCGCACTGTACACTGGTTGATAAAGAGATAGTAGTATACTCGTAACAATTAGGATGACACTATGACGGTATAAAGAATGAAAAAAAAACCACGGTTAGGTGGTAGGTATATAATAATAAATAATACAATTCTGGTCGGACGGACTGCCTGCCGTGTGCCGACACAGAGGTAGCCACAGCCGTGAACTACCGCACTGTACACTGGTTGATAAAGAGATAGTAGTATACTCGTAACAATTAGGATGACACTATGACGGTATAAAGAATGAAAAAAAAACCACGGTTAGGTGGTAGGTATATAATAATAAATAATACAATTCTGGTCGGACGGACTGCCTGCCGTGTGCCGACACAGAGGTAGCCACAGCCGTGAACTACCGCACTGTACACTGGTTGATAAAGAGATAGTAGTATACTCGTAACAATTAGGATGACACTATGACGGTATAAAGAATGAAAAAAAAACCACGGTTAGGTGGTAGGTATATAATAATAAATAATACAATTCTGGTCGGACGGACTGCCTGCCGTGTGCCGACACAGAGGTAGCCACAGCCGTGAACTACCGCACTGTACTGTGTCTGCTGCTAATATAGACTGGTTGATATTTAAAGAGATATTAGTAGTATACAACAATACTATACTGGTGGTCAGGCACTGGTCACCACTCCTGCAGCAAAAGTGTGCACTGTTAATTAATATAATTGTACTCCTGGCTCCTGCTAACAACCTGCAGTGCTCCCCAGTCTCCCCCACAATTAATTATAAGCTTTTAATTTATACATTGATGACTGTGCAGCACACTGGGCTGAGCTGAGTGCACACAGACTGAGTCACACTGTGTGACTGACTGTGCTGTGTATCGTTTTTTTTTTCAGGCAGAGAACGGATATAGCAGAGAGAAGTGAACGGATATTATATTATATTAAATAAAAGTTAACTAGCAACTGCACTGGTCACTGACTGTGGTAAACTAACTCTGTCTGCGACTCTGCACAATCTCTCTCTATCTAATCTATCTATCTCTATTCTAATGGAGAGGACGCCAGACACGTCCTCTCCCTATCAATCTCAATGCACGAGTGAAAATGGCGGCGACGCGCGGCTCCTTATGTAGAATCCGAGTCTCGCGATAGAATCCGAGCCTCGCGAGAATCCGACAGCGTCATGATGACGTTCGGGCGCGCTCGGGTTAACCGAGCAAGGCGGGAAGATCCGAGTCGCTCGGACCCGTGGAAAAAAAAGTGAAGTTCGTGCGGGTTCGGATTCAAAGAAACCGAACCCGCTCATCTCTAAAAAAAAGCAAGGTAAAAGCTATTCAAAATTTTAGTACATTATCTAAAAGTGCATGGAATATAGTTTATTCTCAATTGGTTTTGTATATGAATATTTTCCAGATTTGCCTTTATTCGTTATATACATTTGTAGTCAATTGATGAACTTTCACAACACTTGGCGGGTCATTTCCAGTGTTATCACTGCAATTTCTTGATGAAGCTCACTTTCATTTGTCTGGCTATATTAATAAGCACAATGTTTATTACTGGGCGGAAAACAATCTTCATCAACTTCATGAAAGGCCTCTGTCATGATCCGGGTAACTGGACATCATTATTTACCTTTCAAGTGTCTCCTGAAGCTGGTCCAGCGTTCCAGGGTGGGATCCCATCTGCGTTGTCAGCATGTAGTACGCTGATGTCTTCACTTCACTTCTCCTCCCTGTGATACCGCAGCGCTGACACAACAGCTTCACAAGTTTAGTTTATTAATTCCAAGAATGGCGTCTCCTGCCCTCCGCGGCCTCTGCCGCCATTACTACTGTTTCCCATATGCATATTCAAGAATGGCGTCTCCTGCCCTCCGCGGCCTCTGCCGCCATTACTGCAGTTTTCCCACATGGAATTACAGACTTTCCCTCCAAATGCTAACATGGGTGCAGCCATGTTTTTCCAGTCACATGTTATTGTTTCAACCTATCCGCTGCGCTCTGGACTCTGCTTAATCTTCCAGCCAATGCCTTCCCAGCAGGTATAAATATCCTGTTCCTGGGCTGGAAAGATGTCAGTGCTCTGGTTGTCAAACCCAGTGATACAAGTCTCTCCTGTCTGTGGTTATTCAGCTATCGTTCCAGGTATTCCAGTTCCTGTGTTCAGCTCCACTAGAGACTCGCACCAGCTACCATCTGGCGGTGCAGCCTGACTCTGCGGTGTTCCAGCATTGCATTCTGCTATTGGCAGTGGTTCCATGTCAGCCTCCAGCTTCCAGCGGTGCCTAGTAGAGATGAGCGGATTCGGTTTTACTCGGTTTTACTCGGTTCTCAAAACCGAATCTCATTGGCTCACGGATGTCACGTGTTTTGGATAGCCAATAAGATTCGGTTTTGAGAACCGAGTAAAACCGAGTAAAACCGAATCCGCTCATCTCTAGTGCCTAGGCCTGCCAGTCACCATCGGTGTTCCATCATCGATCTCCAGTCATCATCGGTGTTCCATCATCAATCTCCAGTCACCATCGGTGTTCCATCATCGATCCCCAGCATCACCAGTGTTTCTTCATCTGACCTTCCACTACATTGGTGTTTAACATCATTCCACAGTTCACCATTGGTGCTTTTATCTGCAAATGTTCACTTCATCAGTGAGCTCCGTAGCACCTTCACCACCTAGGCCGGTTCCACCCGGCATCCTTGGCAGTTACAGGTGCTCACCTCATTCAGCATTCCACCAGCATCTCCAGCCTCCAGTGTGTCATCTGCTGGTCAGTTCCTACGTATACCATCTATACAGCGGATAGCTGTTGGTCCTCTGGACTTTTCATCTTCCAAGACTATTGTGTGTTATACCACTTCCAACAGCATTCTACTACTCCTGTATTTAAGGAACTGTGATTCTACTGTTATGCTTCAACTCCATATTGCTGAGCATTCCTGTCTTCCTTGAACTGTCAATGTGCAACCTGAACTGTGTTTAATAAACATCTTAAACTTCTACAAAGTTGTCTTGGTCACGCCTTTGGGCATTTGTGCTAAAGGTTCTCTGCATGTCCAAGAACCCTATACTGCCTCCCAGTTTCACGTACACCTCAGCCCCTACAACTGAGGCTTCCTCTGGTAAGCCCCAGCTCTCAGTTGTGACAGCCTCTACACTGCCAATGGGGCCATCTGAAAGCTGATATCTACAAACATCAATCAAGAACCATTAATGAACTGAAGGCTGCAGTATGCCAAGAAATGGCGATATTACAGTATATTCAAAACAAATTGAAAAGGAATTTTATTCCATGCACTTTTAGATTATGTACTAAAATTTTGAATAGAGTTTTCCATAACTTTTTTGTTAACTTTTAAAAACTGGGAGGTTTTTTTTTGCCTCACCCTGTATATTGTAGTGGTTATTGTAGGATTATAATTAAGTTTGTTTTTTGTGATTGCACTACTGAGGTTTTTTAAGTTCAAACATCTTTTTTTTAATAGCAAACATGTAAGAAAACCAACACAATGGTCTCTAACAATGTAGTGTAATACAAAACAAAATAATGTACTGTAAATAACAGTAAAGCTTAAAATTGTTTAGGGAATAAGACATGTCAGTTCTGAAAATGACATATAATGTGATATTTATATTAAAATTAATGTTAATAATTATTTTAATTTTTCCAGTGCCAGATGCCATATTATACTACAGTATCAACCAAATGCAAGGTATGAGCACCTGAATCTGTCCACTTCCAAGGGATTAGGTATCTGGCTGCAATCATAATTTTAGTGTAAAAGTAAATAATCAGCATTCTTGTCTAAACTGGATATTGGGAAACCTAAGCTATAGCACCATGGACTCTTGATAGGGCGGGGCCGAGCCTAATGTTTTTGGTAAGCAAATAAATATTTTGGTGTCCCTTAGTGGAAAATATAGCGGTGTGGCTTCATGTGGAAGGAACATGGCTACAGAATCGTACCAATTCACACTACACCACACAGTTATTCACATTTCCCAATGCAGTAGTACATGTACATTATACATGTTACACCACAGTAGAGCCCCTTCTACACATTACCCGCCCCCAAAACTGCCACTGACTGGAATGTAATAAAAATGCTTATCAGTTGGTTTATAAAAAAATATGCATGGCTTTAGATAAACTAGACTCATTTAATAAATGGCATAACCATTGACAAGAAAACTGGCACACATAAATAGATTGTGTATGGGCACACTGACACAAATACAGATTGTACAGGGACCAGGAGAACACTGGCATGCACAGACTGTACAGGTGATGCTGTCAGCCATGAAGTTGCATATACCTTTCCACCTCTATCAGCTTGTCTTTGCCTATATCTGTGCTTTTACTGTCTCATCTTTGCCCTTATGCCTCTGTGAGCCTCTATCTGTGCACCATTCTGCTTGTCTTTGCCTCTATCTGTGCCTCTACTGCCGCATCTGTGACTCTTCTGTTTCTCTGAGCCTCTATATATGCCCAGTTGTGCCAGTTTCTTTATCCTATTTCCCTTTATTGCACACTCTACATTCTTTATTTCAACCCTGTGTTCTCTCCTCTCCCAGTCTCCATGCCAGACCCCCTCTCTCCCCACTGTTGCCTACATCTTTAATCTGCTTACCTACACTAGTAGCATCTGCGACCTGTTCAGTGTCCCCTCCTCTGGTTTGTAGAACTTTGGTTACTCCATGGAATGTGGCTTGGTCCCAACAAACAGCAGGAACAGAAGAAGGCCTGCATTTGAAGCAGTGCAGCATAATGTCTCAGCCAAACTTCATCATCTGCTGAGTGACTCCATGTTACAATATAGACATCCCCCACCAATGGGTGTGGAGACAGGTAACCTACTCAACTTTCCCCCTCTCCCTGGGGTAAATTTACTAAGATGGGGGTTCTATTTAAGATGGGATGTTGCCCATAGCAACCAATCAGATTCCAGGTATTATCTTCTGGAAGGTGCTAAATAAATGAGAAGTAAAATCTGATTGGTTGCTATGTTCAACATCCCATCTTAAATAGAACTCCCATCTTAGTAAATTGACCCCCCTTGGTGCCGCCCAGGCCAGTCACATCAACATGCCATTGATCCACACCTGCACAGCCCTGCACTGCGCAACCTCTATCACACACCCATACCCCATGAACCTCCCTCACACACCCATACCTCAGCCCTACAACCAGCAACCTCCATCACACAGTATTCGCACCCCCTTCAGGCACCCAATCCTCAATCCTGCACCCAGCAACCTCCCTCGCTCACACATCCATACCCCAGCCCTGCACCCTGCTACCTCCCTTGCACACCCAAACCCCAGCCATGCACCCAGGAACCTTCACACAATATACCTCAGCCCTGCACCCAGCAAAATCCTTCACACACCCATACCCCCGCACTCAGCAACCTCCCTCACACACCCAAACCCCTGCCCTGCACCCATCAACCTCCCTCACACAATATACCTCAGCCCTTTACCCAGCAACCTCCCTCACACACCTATACCCCAGCCCTACACCAGTCATCTGTTTCTCTCTTTCAGTAGCAGCAGTGGGGTGGGCTTTGTCTGAGTCCAGTTCTGCCGAAGGTGCATGTGTGCTGGAAGGGGGTGGGGCTGCCAGACAGTGTGTTATGTGAGCATAGAGCATTGAGCAGCAGTTATGAAGTGTTGTGACTGGACGGAGAAAGCCTGGAGGCTGGCCCATCTCTAACACCAAGGGAAAAACCTGTCACCGGGTGAAGACTGACACCCCCTCCCCTCCAGTCCTTACCCCCTGGGGAATGTCAGGCCACCAGTACACACAGTTGTAGGCTTCAGCAACTTCCTGCAGGCTTGTACAGCCTCTCCCCCTTCCTCTCTGTGCCGGCTTATGTTTCTGCCCCTGTCCCTCCCAATGTGGTATTATGGAATGCATGGGATTGGTTTACCTTTGCAGGGTCACATAAGATTACACCAGAATGCTACCTCAAAATGTAGGAGTGTAAATTACTATCTCCTGGCAACTATCTTCCCACTTCCATTGTCCCAGGAGCTCCAGCTATGACCACCCAATATCTCTCCTCCTAGAGGAGTGCTGCATTGTACAATAATATAGGCACAAGTTGCCGATAGCACTGCGCACTGCATCCGCTAACTAGTGTCACTGACTACAACTTGTCAGTTGTTTTATCGTGACTGCTGCACAGCAGCGCCCTCCTCAGTGTTGCTCTCTATGCATCCACAGCCTCTACAGGAGACAGAGCTACATATTATATCTATTACAGTAGTTATCATCTATAGTAAAGTTTGTAAGATTTCCCTTTCATATGAGTTGATATTGAAGACCTATTCCCTAATCATAGTCCACATTAAGGGGAGAGGTGGGGGGGGGGAAGTTTCTTGAACCTATTTTCCATTGAAATTCCTATTTAGGGATGGAGCATTGGAATATCTATAATGGGTGCAGTGTGTGCAGTGCACATGGTCTCCTAGGTCCACCCTGCACCCATGTTAATTTACTTACCTCTCTGAAGTCTTGCGTCGATGCTGCTGCAGCAAAAATCACTCAGAAAATGGTGCAGTGGCCATTTTCGCAGTGATTTTTGCAAGCCCAGTAGAGATTAATCGCCGAGATTGTGGCTGGTGCCATGTTTCCAGAGACCTGCGTATGTACAACAGAGATTAGTTGCCGGGAACTTGGTAGCAACCATGTTTCCAGAGACCTGTGCATGCTTGGAGTCTACTGCACTGCAGAGAGGAGTGGGCTTGCACAGAGTGTGCAGATGGGCCCTATCCTTTTTTAAACCAATCCTGGGATGGAGACATTATAAAAGCAATAAAATATTAATTAAGTACAGAGAAAAATTCCTTTCTTTATTGGTATTCTTTGACAGTGATGGAGAACCTTTGCCTCTCGAGCTGTTGTTGAACTACACATCCCAGCATGCCCTGCTACAGTTTTGCTATTTGGCATTGCTAAAACTATAGCAGGGCATGCTGGGATGTGTATTTCAACAGCTGGATTGCCAAAGGTTCCGCATCACTGTTCAATGACATAATGACTCAGATGGTTCGTGTATTTGTCATAGCAGATTTGATTAAAGATTTAATAGCATCTTAAATGCAAATGCATAAAATCGGCTCAAAAATGTAAATCTTTCTTACAGATCATGTAGAGATTTGTATGTATTGTTGTGATATGCATGAAGCACGTATTACCTTGTTAACAGGAACATATATTTTTTCAAGGGGTAGAATGTGTCGTAGATTGCCATAGGGGGAATTTTGGGATATTACAAGTGCAGGGTTAGAGATCAGGAGTGTGATGATGGTTTGAAGTAATGTTCACAATATTCCCATAGATATCTTTGAAAGGGTGTTCAAGAGATGTATGTTACCCATGTTTAGTGGAAATTCTAAGATGAGAGGGTAGCATGGCTGTCTTGTTCACACAGGTTTACAGATCTACCTACCTCAGAGTCTAAGTAGATGCAAGCAATTTTACTGAAGTGAGAAGCTAGTTTTTATAGTTTAATTTTTGGTAAGCCCCAGTCCCCATTTCCCTTTGAGGGGTAGATTTACTTGCTTCTAAAACAGGCAAGCAGAGGTGTTGCCCATAGCAACCAATCAGATCAATAACTTTATAGAATCCAAGAGAAATGATAACTTAAATCTGAATGGTTGTTATGAGCAACATCACTTTTACTATTTAGAAGCTTTAGTAAATCTACCTCTGAATGTTTAATAACTACAATATTTGTTCAAAGAAATGTATTCTTCCAAAGAAATTTCACAGACAATTTGTGTAGTTGATCTAAAATTTCTATATGAATCTTTACTGGTAGTTAACGCTATGTCTAAAAAGGTTACTTCAATCACTATTATCTCCAAAATTGAATATAATTTAATTCTGTAAAAATAAGGGGGTCATCTTTGTAGACTAAATTACAGTTATGTATACTTAAAATTCCCAATGATTTCATTTTACTGGCTTTCCAAATCAAATTAAATATGGATTTCAGAAGAGTCGAAAGAAACATTGTAAGAAATAAAGAGAGAGAGAGAGCTTCCATCATGGTTTAGTTGTTTTATACCCAGAGTATGCCCCTTTATTTACGGTAAATCTGGAGTTGATGATAATGTAAGAAGGACATCATTGTTGAATAAGAAAATTTTGTAACCAGCCAAGACAAGATGCTGTTCATCTCTGTAGAGTGATCCGAACTGTTAGGCATTTGATATTTAATGAAAATATCAGAGGTGAAATCATGTACCTCTGTCTAGTGCCATATTTTATATTATCCATACATGAGAAGTTAACCCTAACTGAAGAGGAGGTAGACAGTGCTTTCATCCCATGAGAAAATAAATCTTTAAACTGAACTGGCAGAGGGTTGTGAGCATAAAGGTACAGATAATCATGTCAAATGCTTTCTCTGTATCCAGAGTAAGCAGAAGATCATGGTATTTTTGCAGTTCATAGTATGGCTAAGGCTAATTCCTCAATTAGTGTTACCACTTGCTTGTCATCTTGGTGTAAACCTGACTTGGTCATTATAAACTAAGGGGTCTCTTTACAAATCCTTGGATGGAGATAAAGTGGACGGAGATAAAGATAAAGTACCAGCCAATCAGCTCCTAACTGCCATGTCACAGACTGAGTTTGAAAAATGACAGTTAGGAGCGGATTAATTGATACGTTATCTCTGTCCACTTTATCTCCATTCAAGGCTTAGTAAATAGACCCCTAAGAGAGGTATTACAGAGTCCAAAATGACTTTGAGATTTCTGCATAGATCCTGATGTTGGTGTTGATAGTCCTGTAACTAGTACAGTTTGTTGGGGCTCTCCTTTCCTTTGGAAAAGCTATAATTCTGACCTCAATAGTTTGTTTCAAGAACTATTAAAAAGTATTAGTAAACATGTGGGGGATTATTAAATCTACCCCAATGTGTCACATGGATGTTTTAGATTATCTTCAGATACTTTCAGGACGAACCCCAATGGCCAGAACCGGGAGCTGTATTACATGAGGAATTAAGCTTATCAGAGGTGTAGTATGCTTACAGGTATCCTGACTAGCAAAGGCTGAATCCTTTAGAGAATATTTATTATTGCATTAAGATGTACAGGCAAGCAGTATGTACAGGAGGAATGCAAAGGCAATGCGTGGTGAAAGCACATATTAGTGCACAGAGAACTAATATAAGCAGTCCAGAGGCCTGTGAAAGTGGTGCAATAGAGCTAAAGCAGGAAAGTAGTCTAAACACAATCGAAGATTCTAGTACACTTGTGGGAAACTGGGTACAAAAGGTTATAAGCAATGTCAGAGAATATGCAGCAAGTTTGGTATACATGTATCAAGAATACGAAAGCAAAACATAATGAACTATAGTTAGATATAGTCAGCAGGATGTGTGAGTGTTGAAAGAGGACTTATGTAAAGTTATGTATGAACTGAGTAGAGGGGAAGTAAATAGCAGAATAGCTTTCAGTTTCAGGACTGATAGAGAACAGCTCCAGAAGATGAACGTTTTGTAAAGATCAGTCTATCCATTGCATTCAAAATAGATTGAAGGGTTAAAAGTCTGTTTAGGGGAAGATTAGTACAGAGACTATTGCAATAACTGATGTGGAAGATGATATGTTATTCAGTGTCTTGTTTGAGATATGGGCTCATTCTGTATATTTTTTTTATATATTTGTAAAAAAAATTGAAAACAGACTGAATGTGGGGAATAAAGGACAGTTCAGAGACAATGATGACATTTAGGCAGTGAGCTTTAGGGGTAGGGTTAATTGTGTTATTAACAGAAAAAATGTCTCATTGGCAGATGTAGAGTTGAGCATCATTAGCATAGAGCATCATCAAAAAAGTTTTTCATAGGCTGCCACAGATTCAGCAATGCCAAACAGTGAAACCTACTAGTCTTACAGTCAGATTGCAAAGAAATAGCCAAACATAGGACAAGTACATTACCATGTAAAACATGGAGCAGATGTTTAATATAAATACTATGTATTATGTTAAAAGAGAGAAAAAGAGTAGCTCAACTGAAAAGTTTTATTAAAGTATTTATTATTATTTGCTATCTAAAGTCAGTGTTATCTAACAGACCACGATAAAAGGAACTGCAGAGTCCTGCTCTACTGTAGTTTGCCAAATACAAGATATTTCCCTTATAGCTGATAGCTTTTATGACATTTGTTATATTGCCCTGATGTAAAAATGTTGTTTATCAGGGAAATTGACCTTAATAAAGAACTGCATTAAAGAAATGTAATAAGAATTAGAAGTGCAATTGATACATATATATAACAATTAATAATTTGTAATGACCCTTAGATCTAGAAGTTAGAAGAAACTTTGTTAGAACAACTAAACTATATGGTGAAAGGACTGCAGACTGAAGTGGGTGAAATATAGCCTTTGTGGAGAGATAGTGATACACTACATACACCAAGAAGTCTAGGATATTATATCTTTTGGCAAAGAATTGCTTATTCTTGTTAACCATACACTAATCAATGTGCAGGATCATGATTTGTTCAAACTTTTAAACTTTTAAATGATTTTATATCCAAACTGGAAGCTTCACAGTGACTGCACATCCAAAGAAAGAAGCCATGTTACACCATTGGTCATGTGGATACATACAGTATTTCCGTTCAGTCAGATTTCTACTCTATACAAATGTAATCTCCTTGAGTAATTTGAAGATATCTTTTCGACATTTTAAGCATTGTTTTATGTCCATTTTAACTCATCCAAAACAGATATCATAGTTATTCGATAAAGCATGAATGCCCAAGTGTTTAAGCAGCAATGTTGCGATATAACTCCAGGCTTCATTGTTTTTCTTGATAACTTTTCTATCATTCACCATGACCAAATGATACATCATGTAAATCCCTTCAGTTCAAGCATACTTTAAATAATATTGCATTGTGGTGTTGGAAATACAAGTGTTTCTATAAAAAGTAGTCTTGAAGTTAAATTCTGAAGCATCATTCAAAAGTAATCACCGCAGAAGTACTTGAATTTTCATTTCATAATCTCTAAATCACTTTAAAAATGTTGTGGTGTTGGAAAAAATACTTGCTATAAACAGAGTGCAGCATTAACATTTAATCCAATAAAACCATGCAAAAGAGAGGCAAACAAATAAATTCAAAACTAAAATTTTCTATATTTTGCTGTGTTTCAACATGGAACCATGACCTATTTAAATTATATTTTTTTCACACTAATCCACAGAAAGTGCTTGATAACGTGGTCAAAGAAAATTTGGCCACATTATCTCGATAAATTATGAAAATTAACGAAAAAAATAGTTATTGCACTAGTTATAAACACAGTGCCCCCCACTCCCCCACTCCAAAAATTCCTTTACCCACACCACAGTTTATACTTTGTAAAACTGCTTTAGACAGCAATTATAGCTCTCTCTGAGCCTAATTATGGAACTGTGTATCATTTTTGCACATCTAGACGCTGGAATTTGAAACCATTGTTCTTGCAAAATTGCTCAAAATTCATCAAGTTGTGGTGATCATTTGGTAAAACTAATGTTAATGTTACCAGAGATGCTCAATTGGATTGAGATCTGGGGGTAAATTTACTAAGCATCAGTTTGCAGCAACCGCAAACTAATAGGGCATTTACAGCTGTTTCATGTATAAAATAGACTAATCACTAAACATTGGTTTTGAGCATCATTTGAATTCTGCTCAATTAATTTTGGAAGTCTAAAAGTCTCATGGGTTTATTATTTTTCTATTAGCTAAGCCACCATCAAATACACCTGTCAATCCCACAGAAACCAACCAAAAGCCAAAGGAAACAAACAAAAATCTAATGAATACTTACTCGACCTTTTCTATTGGTTTTAACATGCAGTATGATATGCTATTAATGAACACAATGTGTGTGTGGTTTGTAGCCCTCAAAAAATTAGGCATGCCTGCGAGACTATAGAAAGCTACTCTTAGCTCTTGCTAACTGTGAATAAAGTGGAGAAATAGAAGATGGTCTTCAGTACTGCCAGCACCTGGGAGAAATAGCAGGAGAACTTTGGATAACTGATGACCACCGCTCTAAATGTAACTAACTGAAAGGAATCAGTGGCAAAAAAGTAAAGAGCACACAGCAGTTTGTGCAACAATAATGGAAAGACACAAATCTCTCCCTGCAATGCGTGTACTATAAGGAGCAGTATGGCGAGAATTCAATTGACTCCAGTTATTACGTTTAAATAATTAGTTTTAATAAATAGAAAAACCAATAATGGACCAGTCATACTGTATATATATTATGCACATATTTTTAAAAAAAATACAATAAAATAATACATTTTACGCCATAGTGGATCATGTATAAAAGATGTAAATTAAAATAAATAAAAAATTAAAATGATATGTCCATAAAGACTTTACTCGTGACTACAGTTGTATATATTTGGATTACTCCCAATTAAGTTATTATCACTGATGCAGTCTCTTAGGATATAACCCGTAAAGTTATTTAACAATTACAATGAAAGTTCTCCACTCAGGGAGCATTATATGTAATCCACGCAAGGTAGATTATCTGGAATAGGAGAAGAATTCTCAGACCGAGGGAGGTTAACTCCAGCTGCAGGACTCAGCACATGGCAGGCACCTGTAGCTTGAATGAGCTCCCGTCTTACTAGTGCTGTAAATATTGTCCTCCACCTCAGTAGCGCTTACTCCGATACTTTTTGTTATTCATCCTTGCAGATTTATAGCAGTTATGTCAACGGGTTTAGGTCCAACTTGAATAGCCCCTGACGCATTTCGCTCCCACTGGAGCTTCTTCAAAGAATACATAAATAAATGATCTTTGGAGGTCACACAGGTTAACATTATTTAACAGAGGCAGAACATATATATGACCATGCCATCAGACACACAATTGAAGTTCAAATGCCCCCTAAAGAACCTAGGCCTGCGTAGGTTACATGGTGTTTCTGGAAGTTGCTGGTACACCCTGGCTTCTATCTCCTTGCTCCTATTAATCATCTGGTAGAATGATGCAAATAACATGTACTGTAAGTGGCAAGCATAGAATTGCCTGGAAATGCCATATTGCTTACATCCATAGTATTGCACAACCTTGTGTTACCTTTTATAGGCATCATTATGAAACCTTATTATAGAGAGAAATAGCAAGGGAAGGAAATACATACAGGACCTCATTAAGGTCTGGTTGTATCTGCTATGCATGGTGCAAAGTATTGATTATCGGTACTTTGCGCATGCACAGAATCTTTTCTGTGCATGCGTGAATGGGTCCTGCAATGTAGCACACACAATGTAGCACACAGACTGAGTGATTGGCAGTCTGATGCTATTGGGGGGTGGTGACGGCCTTTGCTTCTCCAAATGATGGCATGTTGTAGCCATTTAGGGGGAAGGATGAGGCTAGGCATCTCTATGCTTCAATGGAGATTTCCTGGACTCTGCGATGGGGGGCTTGCTTAACAACATGGGTGCTGCAAGCTGCCTGATGTTGTTTATGGAAGATCTGATACTGCATCTTTGGATGCACTTCAGATCAATAATGCAGCAGAAGGTGTGATGCCTCCTGCTGCATTAACAGGTAAGTGCTTTCACTGCTGCTTCCATGGAAGCAGCAGCGATAGCACCTCCAACCACATTTGAATTAGCCCCAAATTGGGGGAGAAAAATTAGTAGAGTAAGTAGAAAATATCATTAGCAGTTGCCTTAAAATTAAAGTTGGTGGTGGTATCCATTGGTTGGAGAAGTGGTAAAGTGGCTAGGGACAGGTTAAATTAAAGAAGATGATCATCAGAGGAAATGGGGAATTGATGACATCAGAGATATCACATTGATGAGTAAAGTCAGATTATGGGAGTGACCATAGAAACATAGAAACATAGAATTTGTCGGCAGATAAGAACCACTTGGCCCATCTAGTCTGCCCCTTTTTTTTTAATATTATTGTTATCTCTAACCTTATTTGATCCTTATTTCTTTGTAAGGATATCCTTATGTCTATCCCATGCATGTTTAAATTGCTCTACTGTCTTAGCCTCTACCACCTCTGATGGGAGGCAATTCCACTTGTCCACTACCCTTTCTGTGAAATAATATTTCCGCAAATTTCCCCTGAACCTCCCCCCCTCCAGTCTCAGTGCATGTCCTCGTGTCCTATTGCTTCTCTTCATTTGGAGAATGTTTCCCTCCTGGAATTTGTTAAAACCCTTGATATATTTGAAAGTTTACATCATGTCCCCCCTTTCCCTTCTCTGCTCCAAACTATACATATTGAGATTTCTTAGTCTTTCTGGGTATGTTTTGTGATGTAGGCCATGCACCATTTTAGTTGCCCTCCTTTGTACAGTTTCTAATGTATTAATATCCTTTTGAAGATATGGCCTCCAGAACTGAATACGGTATTCTAGATGAGGCCGTACCAATGACCTATACAGTGGCATTATTACTTCTTTCTTTCTGCTGCTGATTCCTCTCCCAATGCAGCCAAGCATCGGACTAGCCTTCCTCATTGCCTTGTTACATTGCTTACCTGCCTTTAAGTCATCTGAAATAGTGACTCCTAGATCCCTTTCCTCCTCAGTAGTTTCCAGTATAGTGCCATTAATACTGTATTTAGCTTTAGGATTTTTGAGACCCAAGTGCATGATTTTGTATTTTTTGGCATTAAACTGTAATTGCCAGACTCTTGACCATTCCTCTAATCTACCTAGATCCTCAATCATTTGTTTTACCCCACCTGGTGTGTCTACCCTGTTGCATACCTTTGTGTCATCTGCAAAAAGGCATACTTTCCCTTTAATGCCATTTGCAATGTCACCAATAAAGATATTAAAAAGCACTGGTCCAAGTACAGATCCCTGGGGTACTCCACTGGTAACAATTCACTCCTGTGAATGCACTCCATTTACCACAACTCTCTGTTTTCTATCCTTCAACCAAGATCTTATCCATTCAATAATCCTAATATCCAATCCCAAACTTTCAAGTTTATTTAGCAGTCTGCGATGTGTAACTGTGTCAAAAGCCTTACTAAAGTCTAGATAAGCTATATCCATGGCTCCACCTTTATCCATCACTTTAGTCACACAATCAAAAAAGTCAATAAGATTTGTTTGACATGATCTCCCCCCCAGTGAATCCATGCTGTTTGGGATCCAGTAAATTGCCAGATTTGAGATAATCTACAACTCTTTCTTTTAAGAGTGTTTCCATCAATTTCCCTACTACTGATGTAAGACTCGCTGGTCTGTAGTTGTTTGCCTCTTCCTTGCTTCCACTTTTGTGCAGTGGGACTACGTTTGCTCTTTTCCAGTCCCCTGGAATTACTCCTGTAGCTAATGACTGGTTGAATAATTATGTCAATGGTGCTACCAGCACCTCTTTAAGTTCTTTTAGTATCCTTGGATACCACATGAGTTGGAGGGTAATGCTGTCCATTGAGTGAGGCTGAAAGAAGATCATGTGGCTAATTGATTAAAAATAGATATATCCACAGACTGGTATGTTCCCAATTGTATAGCGCAACAAAATATGCTTGTACTGTATAAATAGATTTAATTATTAATTCTTAAAATTGTATCCTTCCATAGAAAATCACTTGAGATGCAGATTTTATTTATTAAAATTAATACTTCTCGTTCTGCAATCAATGTAGATTACATGTGCTTCTCAGCATTTACCAAGAAAATATCTTAGAAAATCATCTAAGAATGAGATTACAGATTAAATATCCTATATATGTAATTTTATTATATAAAAACTTTGGGTCCGTGAAACATTGTACATTTAATCAAGTTGCCTATAGTGCTATGCTGCAGTAAGTTAATATGAATACTGAATAATATATATCTACTTGTATATCTAAAATATATATATATATATATATATATATATATATATATATGCAGCAAAAAATATCCGGCACTCCAGAATCAATGTGTAAATGCCAGGGTGCCCTCCTAATGGTAATGCAGAGGAGGTGTCCTTCCCCACCTGTGGCTCAGGTGTTTGCAGCGAAGGAAATGAGGCGGCACTCCATGGATTTATGCAAAAAGGTTATTTGTATTTAAAACATGGTGACATCAAAATAGCATTGTGTCAATCAAAACAAAACAAAAACAGAAACAGGTATCTTACGACGTTTCAAGGCATGGCAACCTTTTCATCTGGTAAGTAACCCTAGTGCTGTGAGGAAGGTTCTTTATCTTCCTCACAGCACTAGGGTTACTTACCTGATGAAAAGGCTGCCATGCCTTGAAACGTCGTAAGATACCTGTTTCTGTTTTTGTTTTGTTTTGATTGACACGATGCTATTTTGATGTCACCATGTTTTAAATACAAATAACTTTTTTGCATAAGTCCATGGAGTGCCGCCTCATTTCCTTCGCTGCAAACACCTGAGCCACAGGTGGGGAAGGTCACCTCCTCTATATATATATATATATACACATATATATATATATATATATATATATTCTAAATAACATGAGAGCATTCCCCAGGTTCTTATCATCTTAGCAGTAGTTTATTACTCACGGCAAAATGGTAATCAGCAAAGTTGACATTTTGGGTCTCACATGACACTTTGCCAAGACCAGACAGACAATGTGAGAGTGGTGCAAAACAAACTAAATGAACCCATAGGTGTAGATATACTTGGATTAATTAATCAAGGATATGCCTAATAACAAACAAACACTTCAATGTTTATATGTGGTAATTAAAAAAAAGTAAATAAATAATACTATTAAATAGTGATAAGCAGGTTCGGTTCCTCGGGATCCGAACCCCCCTGAACTTCACCCATTTTACACGGTTCCGAGGCAGCCTCGGATCTTCCCGCCTTGCTCGGTTAACCCGAGCGCGCCCGAACGTCATTATCCCGCTGTCGGATTCTCGCGAGATTCGTATTCTATATAAAGAGCCGTGCGTCGCCGCCATTTTCACTTGTGCATTGGAGATGATAGCGAGAGGACGTGCAGCGTTCTCTCAGTTTCTGTGTTCAGTGTGCTGCAAATATCTGCTCAGTGTGCTGCAAATATCTGTGCTCAGTGTGCTTGCAATTATCTGTGCTCAGTGTGCTGAAAATATCTACGTTCTCTGCCTGAAAAATACTACATATCTGGTCTGCATTGTAGTATATAGTAGGAGGACAGTGCAAAATGTTGTTGTGACCACCAGTATATATATAGCAGTACGGTACAGTAGTCCACTGCTCTACCTATCTCTGTGTCATCAAGTATGCTATGCATCCATACCTGTGCTGCATTTAAGTTGTGCGCAGTATATAGTAGGAGGGGACAGTGCAGAATTTTGCTGTGACCACCAGTATATATATAGCAGTACGGTACAGTAGTCCACTACTCTACCTACCTCTGTGTTGTCAAGTATACTATGCATCCATACCTGTGCTGCATTTTAGTTGTGCGCAGTATATAGTAGGAGGGGACAGTGCAGAATGTTGCTGTGACCACCAGTATATATATAGCAGTACAGTACAGTAGTCCACTGCTCTACCTACCTCTGTGTCGTAAAGTAAACTACAAAAGCTCAGTAAAATGACCGAAAAATCAAAATTAAAAGCATCTGATGAGAAGCATAAACTTGCCAATATGCCATTTACGACACGGAGTGGCAAGGAACGGCCGAGGCCCTGGCCTATGTTCATGGCTAGTGGTTCAGATTCACATGAGGATGGAAGCACTTATCCTCTCACTAGAAAACTGCAGTGCCACTCCTAGATGGGCCAGGTGTTTGTGTCGGCCACTTGGGTCCCTTAGCTTAGCCACACCGCTACCTCATTGCACCTCTTTTTTTCTTTGCATCATGTGCTGTTTGGGGACTATTTTTTAAATCTGCCATCCTGTCTGACACTGCAGTGCCACTCCTAGATGGGTCAGGTGTTTGTGTCGGCCACTTGGGTTGCTTAGCTTAGCCACACAGCTACCTCATTGCACCTCTTTTTTTCTTTGCATCATGTGCTGTTTGGGGACTATTTTTTTAAGTGCCATCCTGTCTGACACTGCAGTGCCACTCCTAGATGGGCCAGGTGTTTGTGTCAGCCACTTGGGTCGCTTAGCTTAGTCACACAGCTACCTCATTGCACCTCTTTTTTTCTTTGCATCATGTGCTGTTTGGGGACTATTTTTTAAATCTGCCATCCTGTCTGACACTGCAGTGCCACTCCTAGATGGGTCAGGTGTTTGTGTCGGCCACTTGGGTTGCTTAGCTTAGCCACACAGCTACCTCATTGCACCTCTTATTTTCTTTGCATCATCTGCTGTTTGGGGACTATTTTTTTAAGTGCCATTCTGTCTGATACTGCAGTGCCACTCCTAGATGGGCCAGGTGTTTGTGTCAGCCACTTGGGTCGCTTAGCTTAGTCACACAGCTACCTCATTGCACCTCTTTTTTTCTTTGCATCATGTGCTGTTTGGGGACTATTTTTTAAATCTGCCATCCTGTCTGACACTGCATTGCCACTCCTAGATGGGTCAGGTGTTTGTGTCGGCCACTTGGGTTGCTTAGCTTAGCCACACAGCTACCTCATTGCACCTCTTTTTTTCTTTGCATCATGTGCTGTTTGGGGACTATTTTTTTAAGTGCCATCCTGTCTGACACTGCAGTGCCACTCCCAGATGGGCCAGGTGTTTGTGTCAGCCACTTGGGTCGCTTAGCTTAGTCACACAGCTACCTCATTGCACCTCTTTTTTTCTTTGCATCATGTGCTGTTTGGGGACTATTTTTTAAATCTGCCATCCTGTCTGACACTGCAGTGCCACTCCTAGATGGGCCAGGTGTTTGTGTCGGCCACTTGGGTCGCTTAGCTTAGCCACACAGCTACCTCATTGCACCTCTTTTTTTCTTTGCATCATGTGCTGTTTGGGGACTATTTTTTTAAGTGCCATCCTGTCTGACACTGCAGTGCCACTCCTAGATGGGCCAGGTGTTTGTGTCGGCCACTTGGGTCGCTTAGCTTAGTCACACAGCTACCTCATTGCACCATTTTTTTTCTTTGCATCATGTGCTGTTTGGGGACTATTTTTTAAATCTGCCACCCTGTCTAACACTGCAGTGCCACTCCTAGATGGGCCAGGAGTTCGTGTCGGCCACTTGGGTCCCTTAGCTTATCCACACAGCTACCTCATTGCACCTCTTATTCTTCGCATCATGTGCTGTTTGGGGACTATTTTTTAAATCTGCCACCCTGTCTGACACTGCAGTGCCACTCCTAGATGGGCCAGGTGTTTGTGTCGGCCACTTGGGTCGCTTAGCTTAGCCATCCCGTGACCTCGGTGCAAATTTTAGGACTAAAAATAATATTGTGAGGTGTGAGGTGTTCAGAATAGACTGGAAATGAGTGGAAATTATGGTTATTGAGGTTAATAATACTATGGGATCAAAACGACCCCCAAATTTAATCTGTTTTTGAGGGGTTTTTGTAAAAAAAACACCCGAATCCGACAAAAAAATTTCAGGGAGGTTTTGCCAAAACGAGTCCAAATCCAAAACACGGCCGCGGAACCGAATCCAAAACCACAACACAAAACCCGAAAAATTTCCGGTGCACATCACTACTATTAAACTGTAGTTTTTGTATAAATTGAGTGCGTTTATCAATATGGATCAATCCAATCAGTCGATCGCACACTTGCAAGGCTAAAATACACTCTGCTGTGGGCGGCGACTATGCGTTCACACGGCTGCTAGAAACAGCTAGCGAGCGATCAACTTGGAATGACCCCCTTGTCCATTCAGCGTTGATAGACGCTGGTCTCTTCCTCCGGCTGGTTCCCCCGCTCCAGCTGCAGCTACTGTGTGCTGTGTAGCGTGATGTGTATAATGGAGTCTAGGTCTGGTTAGTGGCTTGAGTATGCTCAGCAGCATGATCTGGGAGTGAGATCTCAGTACAGAGAATTAGGTACTGGGATCTCACTCCCATATCACAGTGCTGAGCACACACAAGCTGCTAACCAGACCAGGACTCAATTATAGACATCGCGCTGCACAGCGCACAGGAGCCGTAGCAGGGGAACCAGCGGAGGAAGAGATCAGCATCCAGCAACATCACGGACAAGGTTGGTAGCATAAGGAAAGTTAGTATACAGCAAACTTTTCACTGAGAACTGCTCCTTCCCACATGGCAAAAAAAATGGAACCCTTTAATACCTGAGGACCGCAGCAATTGAACAAAAGGCCTGTAAACAAATTACTAACCTTTTTTTTCTTTCATTTATTCTATTTTTCTATCTACACACCCCTCTATTTCTCTTCACATACAATCTTTTTCTCTTTCTCCCTCCAACCTCTCTCTCTCTTCTGACAGTTTCACCCCCTCTATCTCTACTTTCTAGGCTTTAAATATGCAACATGTTGATGCTTGCTGATTGTGTTTACATTACATGCAGTGCGATTGGCCTAATTTACGAGTGGATAATTACTCACCAAATGTTGAACAAAATGAGATAGATTTGCAAATAAATTCACTAGCGATAAATATCCATAATTTGGCTGAATCGATATGTCAATGGCTAGTTTAAAGCAATAGCAAATTCTAAAATGCTGTATGTGTGGGGTTTTCCTAAAAAGTACTGAATGTGTTTATGAATATAAAAGGTATCAATTTGTATGGGTCAGACAATGTTCACAAAACTATAATCTCCAGGCACTAATCAAGGATGCATATTTGCTAATTGCAAATTGAAGGTAATTATCTACATCAGACAGTTATTTGCAGTGCCATTTCTACAAATGCAATCTGCCCATCAGATTCCTTCTCGCAGAATCCAAAGCACAAGGCTGTTACGTTCTCCTTACCAGACTATGATTTATTTCTATTGATCAAACCTCCTGCTGATTCATTTTATATGAAGTGCATGTGAGAGCTCAACTGCTAAAATTGGCATAGCAGGGTGTGAAAAAACCTTTTAAGTATAGTGTAGCCATAGTTTAAAGTCTGAAGTATTGCAGATATCACCATGGAAGATACAGAAACTCTCTGAAAAATGAATGATTTGTCTGTAGAGGGAAAATGAAAAATTGCAGATTAATATTTATGTATTTGAGACTAGCAAATTAATAGGTAAATTAAAATGGTATGGCAATGAGCTAGTCTAATAACGTCCCATAGATCTAATATATTGGACTGCATATATTATTGCACATTATTTCAGTTTAAACTGCAAAACTACTGTATTGTGCATGATATTCATTGCAAGGGCAATATTAATATAATTTCTTATTAATCTAGCGGAACAGTTTGCACAGTGCATAGAAGATCTAGTTTGGAAAACAGAGATTAAAGTGGTTCTTCTCCTAAACCAATTTCTAGCATGTTGTACAATAGGTTTTGTGGGGAAATTATTTTAAAATTTTATGTACAGTACTTACAAGTCTTGCAGATGTCTTTCTGTATCTTAGCAGTGTAATGCAGAAGATGATTCACTGCATAGCTACTGTATGTAGCAACAGGATGCAGTTAAGATGCCGGCTGTTGGGATCCTGGCAGTCGAAATCCTGACACTGGAAACCCGACACCCATCATAATGCTGACACTGGAATACCGACAGTGTCAAGAAACTGATGCCTGATTCCTGAAAGCTGGCATCCTGACCGTAAGAATAGCGGGCGGGTTAGGGGAGTTTTATATTTAGGAGACACCCAGGGCAGTTAGGTTTAGGCTGCGGGGGCAAGATGTTAGGGTTAGGCTGCAGTGAGGGTGGGATAGGGTTAGGCACCACCAGGGGGAGGTTAGGTTTAGGGACTAAGTGGGAGGGTTAGGATTAGGCTGCGGGGAAGGGGAGGTTAGGGTTAAGCATTAAGAGGGGAACAGAGGGTCAGGCTACGGGAATGGGGTAGGGAAGAGGGGAGAACATGTTTACCTAGCCCCATACTTGCTTCACAATTGGTACTATATCCCCCCACATCCCGTCCAGTAGTCATTCACACTGAACCCGTAGCAACATTTTAAATATTACGTCCTGAGCATCGACTCTTTCTACATAAGGTCATCCCTTGATCACTTGGGTGTCACATAAAGAACAATTGACTATAGTTAGAAAGTGTGGACATCAGAATTAATATTCAGCTTTCTGTCAGGTTACAATAATAGCCCTAATGGCATGCACCATTAAAGTCTCTGTAACAATACTAAGGGGGAAATACAGTATATCAAAACTTATATAATGAGATACGGTACATCTACACCAGTTGGATCCTGCAGCTGTTCATGGATTCCAGGTGCAAGAATACCTGCCTTCCCTACTTTCCTTTTTGGTAATGGCTCACATTGACTGTACACTAGAAGTACCAATGTCATGTTACCGGTGACTAGTTCAGGCAATCCACTAGTATTGTATGTTTCCGACGAAGCTGCAATAAAACTTATGAAAATATCTTTTCTGCCCCCTTCACATACTCAGAGGTCTAATAATGCACCATGTAACTACAATATTTATCCAGGAACTCCTCCATTTCTCTTACATCCATGTGAAAACCAGGTACTTAAGGGTGTTGAGCTGGAGGGTCCCTTTCACCAACATTTAAACATAGGGAACCCTTTCTATTACAGAATAAGCTTAGCCCAGGGAAAAATGGCAGCATAAAGCAGCCACATGTGCACTGGCTGAAGAGGAGGGGGTGGGTGTTCATGTTAGGTAAATATTTTCATAGATAGCCCTGCAGCATAATTAGATGAGGTTTAAGAGCATTTAAAATATTTTCTCTGAATCTGATGCCACTGTTCTCCTATTTCAGAGAAAATATAAATTCCTGAAATAAGCTTCCTCTTACGTTTAATGGCAGGGTGAATCTGATTAAAATGGTGGTACAAACTAATTTCCTTTATATTCTGCAACAGTCTCTGGTCTATATTTCTACTTCATTTATTTCGCAAATAAAATAGTTTGATCTTGACTTTGATATGGGCAGGTAAGCAGCCTCAAATTCAATTGGATATACTTACTAGGTCCAGAATGGGTGGTTGTATAGTACAGTGGTTCCCAACCTCGGTCCTCAAGTACCCCCAACAGTTCATGTTTTCCAGCTCGCCTATCAGTTGAACAGGTGTATTCATTACTCACTGACACATTTTAAAAGACCCAAAGGTGAAGCTAATTATTTCACTTGCAATCCTGTGAGGAGACCTGCAAAATATGAACTGTTTGGGGTACTTGAGGACCGCAGTTGGGATCCACTGGTATAGTACTTCCACACTTCCGGTTCTATTATTATGCTAAACAGCTGGCACACATTCAGCCATGGATACAGGATAGCTCTTTTGACCTCATTCCTGCTCTTTTGGTTTCACATGAGACTTCAGGTCACACTTCCTTTTAGGTGCTGTTGAGTGGTAACTTCTCGAATCATAGCCCCCTGTTACTTATTCATGCAGTTAAAATATGGCATGACATACTGTACATGTGTTACTACAGTTTACTGAAATTGACCCTGACACTCTGATGGCATTCTTGTAGATTCCCTGAATTGGACACTCTCTCTGTAAGACAGGTCTGGGATACTAGGGGTGTTGGTACGATGGGTCAGTTGTATTCTGATGGTGTTCTGAAGTCCTTTGCTCAGTTGAGGGATAAGTACAGTTTGCTGGCAACTTATTTTTATAGATTTTGCAACTTAGACATGCCATTACTGCCCACTTCAGGATGGTCCCTCAAACATTACACACTCCCCGGTGAAACAGTTTGTATTAACTTTGGGACTTGTCAAATCTATGTCACTTGCATACTCCTTATAATTGTCTTTCCATCACAATGATACTTTACCTGCACTATATAAAGGTTGGGAAGCTATGGTAGGGATCCTTAGTAATTAGGAGTGGGAAGCCATCTTGGAATACCCCTGTAAGGCTACCACATATATAAGATTACAGCAGACACAGTACAGTTCTTTATCATACACTGAATGTATTTAACTCATGTTCACCTGGTGTACTTTGAACAACGGCAATCTAACCTTTGTTCCTAGTGTGGTAATGCACAATGAACCTTCTGGAATCTACTATGGAAGTGTTCTGTGGTTCACTTATTCTGGGCCCAGGAATAATCTTCTACTGTATGTCTACTGCTGGTATTCCCCTCATGGTACTTACACCAAAATTCTATAGCTTGGGCGCTATAGGGGATGATGAATTAGATCGATACAGTGTTCAATATGCTACTAATCTGTGTGCACTTGCTAAAGTATTTCTGGCTCATGCAATGGTGGCTTCCACAAGCCCAGATTTTCCAATGTGGGGAATGTCACTGTGGAATGTCAACATTCATTAGAGAATGTCACTGTGAAACATAAGCGAAATATGTACCTTGTCCACAAGACAGAAACCACATTTGATTGCCTCTGGTCCAGATAGCTGGAGTCAACTTCTGTGTCCTCGCACCCCTTTATATAGTGCACTATGAGTACATGTATGTTAGTTTCTGTTGAATAGTACTCCATGTGTGGCACTTACTTTACTTTATTTTATTTTATTATATTGCACTTCTGTCATTTTTATATTTTTTTCCACCTTCGGTTGTTTTGTTTTATTTTTATTTTCATATGTATGTTATGTAAGTTTGATAAGTGCTTTTATGGTTTATCAACAGTGCGTATGGTACCTGCAACACCATAGATTGTATTACGGAGTGTCAGTACCCTTGCACATGATATTTGATATTCGAAGTCAAATGTTTTATGTTCTGCTGCTCATCATCATTTGTACATATGTAATGCTTTGTTAAACTGAATCTGTTTGTTATACTTGTGTTTATTTCATGTACAATTTGGTCCCTCGTCATACCCATGCTTCTAGTACAGTATATCTAGTAAGCTGGTTTCTATATTTATGGTTATTAAATAAAAACTACTTTATAAGAAAAAGTACTTTTCCCAGAAGGGTAGGTTTTTTTGTTTTTTATCCCTAAAGAGAACTCTCCCTAACATGTTTCTTTGTTTCATTTAAATAAGAACTGAGCTGGTAAGGACTAGGCATGTTGTCTATAGTAGCTAAATGCTCTCCATATACAGCTGCACTTAACCCTGCGGGTATGTTAATTGCAGAGAGACCTTGCATGTTTTATCATCCTGCTCAGTCATTCATGTCCAGCATGTTTTTGTAAAAAAAATGCTACTGTGATTTGGTTTACAAGTAACAATAAGCAAACTAATAAGAAAGAGAATCTGAAAGAACATTATCACAGATAAATTATATTTCAGTTTGGCATTCTGTAATTCCGGATTTATGTATGCCATCCTTTGTCATGTAAACAGTTTGAAGTTGTTGGATATCTGGCACCATGAACATTACAGAATTTTCTGGTAGGAGATACAATATGTTAAGAAAAAAATGAAATGAAAGAAAGAAAGTCACTTTACCCTTCTAGGAAAGGTGCCAGATGTATACTTTGCCAAACACATCTAAATGCATCATTGACAGTAACACAGGACAGTTGATTTAAAGAAAAAGTCAGATTATATTACAATGGACCTGAAGTAGAATGGGGCAAATATATGCCTAAAATGTACATGTCAAATGTGCATTGCCAAAATAGTCCTCTCTCGTACATTTTGACAATAAAATTAATTGCAAAAATTATGAGGGTAGGGATGAAGTGTGTTAGGGGTAATATCCATTTTATTTTGTTTATTTATATAACTACTTATATTTTTTTTATTACAAAGGTCCATGCTTCATCAGTGACATGCAAATAAACACAGACAGTTGTGCGTGAAAATTTCAGGAGATCAGCAGTTTCCGAGGCGATCAAACTAACCATCTGGCCCCAACAGGAGTGTTTGTCATGATTGTACGAAATGAGTCACTGCCACATGATTGACTAATTAGATATTTAAATTGATTAGGTTATAAAGGTAAATGCACAGGTGTGAGTTTGTGTACATACTTTACTGCAAAATTTAAGTGCACTGTCCATATCTCTCTAAATTATCTCTAAAGATTTTCCCGGGGAGTTTCTGAATACTTAGTAGCCTGATTGCAACTGTATTGGTTCCTATGTATCTCCACCTTGATCCTTGATGATATACCGGCAGATGGGATGCCGGCTGTCAGTATACCGACAGCGGCATCCCATGTGCCAGAATACTGGCAGCGAGTCCCCTTGCTGGTTCGCTGTGATCACCATGCTGCGGGCCCAGTGGTGAGCTTTGCTCATCATAGATTTTATTCCCACTTGGTTGGTGGCGTGGACCCACCAACTAAGTGGGAATTAGGGGTGGGTGTCGGTATGAACACCGGGATCCTGATCACTGGCATTTTGACTGCATCCCTCTCCACCTGGCTCTGGAGATGTCAGATATAGCTCCACTTCTGTTTTATAGTGAGTAGTGTCAGTTATAGATTTTTCAAATATGTTCAGTGTAAAGTGGTCTGTGTGCAAATCACCACAGAATTCTGGAGAGCTAAAGAAGTGTGTCTTTACTAGGTATGTGCGCCGATTGCCGTGTATATGTATTAACCTTGTGTTTGTTTCTGCCAAAACCGCCCTCATGTGTTTTGGTTTTGGATCTGTATTTGTTTTCAAAAACTGCTAAAAACAAATACATAATGTAGGCCATTTTTGTTCCAACACTATTATTAACCTCAATAAAATTAATTTCTAGACACTTCCAGTCAATTTTAACCACCTCACAATATTGTTCACCAACACAGATCAAACACTGGCTGGCTGGACAAAACTAAGCAACCGAGCAGCGGCACAAATACATGTCCGTTATTTCTGTTTAAAAATGTTTTGCAAATTAGTAATTTATTAGAGCTATAACAAATCAAACAAACTCACAAGCACTTTCAATAGAAAACTATCCAACACAGAAATTTACTAAGAATTGTGTATGGAATATCATTGAACTGAAGTAGTAGTAACAAACAGCAAAGAAAAAACCCTAACCCATGTGTAAAATAGCAACAGCAGACATGGTTGTCCCTTACGCAAGTGTGCATGCTCCCAGCACATGTTTATTCTAAGTGCCCAATATGTGCCCTACTCCTGGCAGCCCTAGGCCACTAATGACTGGCACTCTGGGCCCATGTAAAGCCCTGATCAATCAGCCTTTTTGTAGAGCAGCTCCCCCAAATCTCCCTAATCATAAAATCAGCATTTCATACATGCGAGGTACAGTGAAGAATACTTTGGCACACACAGTTAAATATTAAGTGGGACACAGTGTGTCAGAGACAATGCTGGTTGGATACAGTGTGGGTCAAATACACCTCAGGTTGGATACAGAGCAGGTAGGATATAATGCGTGTTGGATACAGTGCAGGTTACATTTTGGGTCAGATAGAGTGTGGGTCGGATGCAGTATGGATCAGATACAATGTGGGTCAGATACAGTGCAGGATACAGTGTGGTTCAGATACAGTGTAGGTTATAGTGTGTGCTAGATACAGTGTGGGTTACAGTGCAGGTTGGATACAGTCCAGATCAATTAGTGTGGGTCATAATGCACTTACTGTGACAGCAGGCAGGAGGGTCCCCCCGATGGTAAATTCCTCTGTTGGTGTCTGTGAGGATGATGATGGTCCGAGCACTGCAGTGTGAACAGTGCCTGTCATATCTAGCTTGTGTAGTAGCAGTGCAGCAGTAGCCTCTGGGTGGAGGCAAAAGCAGTGATCCATTGGCTGAGAGATGGTTCTCTCAGCCAATCAGGTGTCAGCCCATTGATTTAAATAACATTTTGAACTTGGCACCCAATTCCAAAACCTGTGAAACCTGACAACATGAGGATGATAAACAATAGGGAGAGAAGAAGACTCTTTTTTGGGCGCACTCTTAACTTTAAATGAATATAGAAATTAGTCAGAATAAATTAAAATACAAGTTTTAATAATTCAAAAAAATTAAGAAGATCAGTGGTTCATAAAGAGGATAATGGTGGTCAAACAATTAACAAGATATTCAAAATAGCACAGTGTGCTGATACTCAATGAGAACTGGGTTCCGGCTGAAGGAAGGAAATTCTAAACGTTATGTGTTTGACGGTACGTTCTATTAATAAGCCAGTCACTGTTATGCATTCCCCTGTCGAGATATATAAGTAATACAGTCTGGATACTGGTTGTACTTATAGATAATGTAAATATCTCTCTCTTGTATCCAGTCAAAGAAGAGGGGGGGATGGGGGGGGGAAGAAGAACGGTGGAAATTGAAGAGCAGTGTGAATCTTCTGTCAGTGTTAGACACTGTGTAGGCTCAAACAATGAGCTCTACTACACTGAGTATTCCTCAATGGTCACCCACTTGAGTACTGACCCAGCCCAACACTGATTAGCTTCCGAGATCGGACGGCTTCGGGCTTTTCCAGTGTGGTATGATAGTAGAGAGAATGACCAATAATTTGAAGCTCTGGAATCACTGATGAGAGTTCACGAATTTACAAAGTTATTCAGGACAGATACCAGGGATAGAGGAAGCCAGGTGGATCTGCTGCCAATGTTAGACAGGGACATGGCCCTGAATCAATGGTGAGAGTCCACGAAAATAAAGAGAGGAAGGAAATAAGTGGACAGTAATATCAGTCTGATAGGCTAGTGATAATTAAATCACAAATATTCTAATTTTGGAAATAGTAGAATGAGCTATAACATCTATTCCATAATAGGCTGGAATTGCCTGGATAGAGGATGTTTGAGATAAAGAAACAGAGACAAAAAGAAGAGATAACAGTGTAACTGCTATAAAAAAGTATCCACTGCAAATTGTTAGTACTTTAAAGAGACATAAATAAATAGCAGTGCGATTGTAACTGAATTGCAACTAGAAAGAATAACAGTGTAACTGCTACAGAGGTATCCACTGCAGGTTGTTAGTACTCCAAAAGAGACACGAATAAATAGCAGTGAGGCTGTAACTAAGTTGCAGTGGTGTGTCCACGCCACTTTAAAATGGCTGGCCACACGTTGGCTGACCTAAGATACTTTGGTTTTGATCATGTGCCACTTACATTACGGGGGGGAGACAGGACTAAATTTTTAGTGGAAAAGGAATCAAGATGGATCATGATGCTGAATACTTTTACGCCATTTGGTCTTAATGATAAGATCAATTGGAACACGTTATAATTAGGGGAGATATAAGGATAACAATTGCCTCGCCCTTATATTCCCCTACAGGTTTTGGGGCTACGGTCCAGTAAACGAGTATATATTTAGTTAAGTAGTATTTAGATACCGGTGTTGGTGTAGTCATGCACTGGTATCCATGGCTGTTGATCATGGAGATGTATATATTCATGTTTTTTGTATGTTTTTTGTATGTGTTTTATGTATTTAATGCTTTCAATGTTTTGTCTGTCATGTTTTTTGTTAAAGGTTCCGGCTGTGATCCGACCGCTGGCATTACAGGAGCCTATTTGCAGAGCCAGAACACCCGAGGCTTCCTGCTCCGGAAGACAGAGTAGCGGGTGGTGCGCAAGCCATGCGTTGCCACAGCAACATGATGCAAAGGGCGGAAGTGGAAGGGAGTGTGACGGCCGTTGACGGGAGCCAGGTGGACAGCGGCGATGATCAGCGGCACCTCACACAGGTATTTAAATGTAGTTTTTTTGTTTGTATGGTTGTTAGTCTATCTTGTGAGGTACTGAGGACGGAGCTGAAGCTCCGAAACGTGCGTTTACCTTAATACAAGTTTTGCTTCTATACAAATTGTCTCCAGTGCCGTGATTTTTGGAGGAGTGCATGGGATTTCTCACTGTTGCACGGAGACTTGTTGTGGATATAGAGTTGGAGTGCCGGCTGTTATGGATTTTATATTTGAGTGCTTTCATTGAGCGGATGTTGGCAAGGCACCCACATGGATTTGCTGTACTGAATACTTGTGGATACAACAGATGACGTGACTTTCATCACAGTGACTGTATACTGCGGGGCTGCATTATATGGTGTTGCACTTAAGAGGTTAACGACAGTGTCTGAAGTGGAGTGAATTGACTGGTTGCATGACCAGTGTGTATTGCAGTAAGAATAGTGGGGTCTATAAGCATTGAAGACCCATACTGCAAGTAATATGGAACAAGAGGCCACAATGACACTAGATCCTCTAGGATGCAGTGTGATGCAGAAAATGAATTTGAGTGAGACATTTAGTTTCACACCTGCCCAAATTGAAAGCATTTTGTCAAAAGAAACTATTCCAGTAAAGGACTAAACCATTAAAGCTGAAGATTATTTTTTCCAAATGATGCGATTAAAACGTTGTGAAATAGATTTCGTACTGCACAGTGTTTCTCTGTCTGAGTATTATAGAGAACATAAGGTCCCACGTGGATTCCGGGTACGGAATGTACCGACTATAGGCCGACACAACCCGGACTTTGTCAGGAAATGGCTGGGGATCCTGAATCGTTGCAGCTTTGACCTTATGATTCTCGTAATAGAAGAGGCAAACAGGGAATTAGAGGTAACACGTACGAAATTAGCACATTTGGAACAAGACAATAAGAAAATCCTGGAGAAAGACACCTCGCAGGACTGGATCCCAAAAATGGAGAAACAATGTGACCAGTATCGCCGGGAGCTTTTGAAGTTTAAACGAAATAAAAATGCAATGGTGGATCAGGATTATGATGAAAACAGGATATACAGATGGTTAACGGGTGCAGAACCTGATCGACGATCAGGACCAAATACGAGGAGAAGACCATGGCAAAATCCCAAACACAGAGGAGATAAAAGCGGAAGATCGAGTAGCGATAGTGATTTTGCATTTTCAGAATTAGAGGATAATTCCAACATGAGTGAAGTCCCTTTAGGACAAAGGGCCCCCGATGGTGCCAGGGGCTCAGGAAGTCTGCCTCCCGCAGGGGTGGCCAGAACAAAAGGAATCAGGGCAGTTACACTCAAGAAGAACACCTGATCTTCAATCTTTCTAAAAGATCTCTATCTGCTACTGAAACCCAAGTTTTGGGGAAAGGGTTAAGTTTTGTGCCAACGAACAATCATGATCCCTTTAATTGGTCACGGGACTTGCATAACTTTTCGCGCAAGTTACGATTAAAGGAGTATTTCCAGAACTCCCCACTGGAACAAAGAGGGTCGGTATTTGATCCATTTCTGAAAAGTGTGTCCAGGTCTCGGTTTGATCCAATTTCACATAACGCCTCCATCAGAACTTTTAGCAGATTGATGGATGATTCAGTCAACAGATTTCTGTCAGCTCCGGCAAGAATTAAATTCAATCTTACAAAGGCAGAACGGGAGGCTTTGAATCAATTATCTACATACCAAGATATAGTGATCAGACCGGCCGATAAGGGCGGGGCAATTGTTATCCTTGACCTGGAATATTATAGAAATGAAATCCAAACACAACTGGCGGAAAAAGAAGTCTACCAGAAACTTAGGGCCAATCCGGTGCTTGAGTATCAGAAAGAGCTACTTGATATCTTAATAAAAGCTAAAGAGAAAGGTTTGCTCCCGGATAAGGTATTTAAGGCACTTTGTGTGGAACATCCGAAGAATCCGGTGCTGTACACATTGCCTAAGTTGCATAAACATGACACTCTCCCGCCAGGGAGACCTATCATTTCCGCCAGGGACTCTCTCTATCAGCCAGTGGCACAGTTATTGGACAGTGTTCTACAACCCTTGTTGACCGACCAGGATACCTTTTTGAAGGATACAACGTCGTTCCTGATTAAACTTGAAGCTCTCCGGGACATTCCATCAAATACCCTATTATGCTGTTTAGACGTTCGTAGCTTATATACATCAATTCCGCACCATGATGGCATGCGGGCTATGAAAGTATTCTTAGAGAAAAATTTGGCTACTAGTATCTTTGACCATGACTTGTTCCTAACATTGTTAGAACTTACATTATGTTGAAATTACTTCTTATTTGATGGGGAATTTTTCCTACAGCTGCGAGGGTGTGCGATGGGATCATCAGTCGCACCCTCGTATGCTAATGTATACATGTTTGATCAAGAGCAGAGGATGTTCTTTAATAACCCAGAAGTAAGAAGTAATATTTTGATGTATACTAGATATATTGATGATGTATTCTTGCTGTGGGGGGGTGGTTTGGAAACTTTTGAGTCTTTAATGTCAGAGATCAATGGTCTTACATCCCCTATCAAATTTACCTATTCTTGTAATGAGACAGTGGCTAACTTTCTAGATGTTAAGGTGATGTTGATTAATGGCTCTCTGCATTCGGAGATATACTCCAAACCCACTGACAGGAATACACTCCTGCTAGCGTCCAGTCATCACCCTCCCGCTTTGAAAAAGGGCCTCCCAGCATCACAAATGATGAGGGTGGCTCGTATTACTAGTGATCAGGCCATAGTACCACGTTTGTTGGATGAGATGATCTCTAAGTTTGAACATCGGGGTTATGATAGACATATGTTGGAGGCACAGAAACAGAGGGTACTGGGTATGCCCCGGGCGGAATTGTTAAAACCTACTGCTACCAAAGAAAGTACAATTCTACCTTGGAGTAGTGACTATTCGGTGGCTAGTCCCATTATACACAGGGCTTCTAAGGCGCTTTGGCCCATAGTGGCGTCTGACCCTGATCTCACAGTGTTGAGAAATATCAGACCGGTAGCTGCATTTAGACGGGGCCGGAATTTAAGGGATCGCTTAGTACGAACAGATATCACCGAAATGGGCAAAACTAAAAAAACCTAATGTCCATTATAAAGCCCCGGGTTGCTACAGATGCCCTAAATGTGCTACGTGCCGTTACATGGTGGCGTGCAAGGAATTTGAGCACCCACATAATAAAGAAGTACTCTATCAGACATGTCATCACATGCAGCACCTCTTATGTAGTATACGCCATTGTCTGCCCATGTGGTTTTTACTACATTGGTCAGACCACGCGGAAATTGAGTAAAAGGATGGCGGCCCATCGGTCGGCCATCAAACTGACACTCGAAGGAAAAACGGTTGACCAACCAGTGGCACGCCACTTTAAAATGGCTGGCCACACGTTGGCTGACCTAAGAAACTTTGGTTTTGATCATGTGCCACTTACATTACGGGGGGAGACAGGACTAAATTTTTAGTGGAAAAGGAATCAAGATGGATCATGATGCTGAATACTTTTGCGCCATTTGGTCTTAATGATAAGATCAATTGGAACACGTTATAATTAGGGGAGATATACCGTCTAAATTTCTCGATGGGGATATATTCCCCTACAGGTTTTGGGGCTACGGTCCAGTAAACGAGTATATATTTAGTTAAGTAGTATTTAGATACAGTTGTTGGTGTAGTCATGCACTGGTATCCATGGCTGTTGATCATGGAGATGTATATATTCATGTTTTTTGTATGTTTTTTGTATGTGTTTTATGTATTTAATGCTTTCAATGTTTTGTCTGTCATGTTTTTTGTTAAAGGTTCCGGCTGTGATCCGACCGCTGGCATTACAGGAGCCTATTTGCAGAGCCAGAACACCCGATGCTTCCTGCTCCGGAAGACAGTGTAGCGGGTGGTGCGCAAGCCATGCGTTGCCACAGCAACATGATGCAAAGGGCGGAAGCGGAAGGGAGTGTGACGGCCGCGGACAGGAGCCAGGTGGACAGCGGCGGTGATCAGCGGCACTTCACACAGGTATTTAAATGTAGGTTTTTTGTTTGTATGGTTGTTAGTCTATCTTGTGAGGTACTGAGGACGGAGCTGAAGCTCCGAAACGTGCGTTTACCTTAATACAAGTTTTGCTTCTATACAAATTGTCTGCAGTGCCGTGATTTTTGGAGGTATGTATGTATATATATATATATACTTTGATGCATGATACCATCAACAGGTATTGCTGTTAATTTCAGAGAACAGCAAAATCTGATAACCTATAGGCTCAGGACTTCACAGGGGTTTTGGAAACTTGTTAAAAATTGCTTTTGTAAATGTAATTGACACTTCTGCTGAATCCCCGCCAGCTTAATAATTTTCAATGACTGCAATTTAATATACTAGGGGACATATACTAAGCCTTATAGAGTGATAAATTGGAGAGTTCTAAACTACTAATCAATCAGCTCCTAACTGCCATGTTACAGGGTGTGCTTGAAAAAGCACTCAATTAAATATGTATGATGTTTAAAACATTAGTACAGTGCACATACAAATTAATAGATTTATTAAAATACATATATCACACAATTCAATAACAAAACAAATATAATAAAATAGAAATAGCATAACCGCAGACTTCCCTAAATGTTTAAAATCAGCAAAATGATTTGGATTGTGTGCTCCACAGTTATTTAGTTTATTATCTTAAATGTTCTTTGTATCTATTCAAAAGATCCACATTAGCAGCCAGTTCATTTAAAAATACCATTCATCGGAGGCAAGGGGAGAGCGCTCTCTATTAATGTCCTAGCACTATGCTCACACCCTTCATGCCTCATCCAGTTAATTACTGTTAGATGACAGCTGTAAAAAGATGCGCCCTCAACCGGACACTTTGATATATGCTGTCAGCACACAAGGGGATCTCTTACCCTCCAGGCGGTATATACACAATTGCAGTGTTACGGACACTTCAGTCTTGCTGCACCGGGTGGTCGACGCTAGTACGAGGAATTGCTGGTCAAGCAGGATCTATTTGGATTAGTCAGAGCACACTTACTTTCAAAATTGCTGCGTTACACGTTTCTCCAAACTAATCAGCTGGCGGTTTCATCAGAGGGTGAATTATTATGTTCCAATGTTATCTCTATTACAGGGGTCTATTCATGAAGCAGTGAAAAGAGTGGAGAAACAGACAAGTGGAGAAGTTGCCCATGGCAATCAATCAGCATCTCACTTACATTTTATAGAATGTACTTGACAAAGGTTTCTTTCAAAGCTGATTGGTTGCTTCTCTACTGCACCTTTTCTCCACTGCTTCATGAATAGACCTCTAAATATCTTGGGACCATTTAGCATTTAGCTGTATTCATTACTTCAATAGTATATTATGTGCTTAAAAAAGGACAGTTAGGAGCTGATTGGTTGGTAGTTTATCTTTCTCCACTTTATCACTCTTTGTGAAGAAGACAGTATGCCTTTGTTATCTAAATCAAGTCCAGGTAATGACAATATTGCACACATAAACTAATGTAATATGTTATTTTTCTGAGGACTTTCAAAATAAATATTATCGTCTTTCTCTAGAATGTGGAATACCAAAACCTTATCATAGATTTGGGGACAGCCAGTCACTGTATCAGAGGCATAGCTCGCATTATGTGAACTGCTTTTATGTGAAAAAAGAGAGAGATTCATTTTATGAATAGGGCATGCTTTATAATGGGATCACATAGCTAGTTACCAGAAGTCCAATCGATGCACACAGCCTACATGGGTTGTTCATGATGATTTTCTTACATTCACCTTGATGCAAACACATAAAAGTAAAAGGCCCATTGACACAGAACTTCAGCCTAATAGGACTAAGAAATATTCACCTTTTACTGTCATTTGAAAATGTACAAGACATACTGTATAATAAGATATTAAATTTGCCTTTGTCGCCAACAAAGGATTGTCTACACTATTTCCTGCAAGCAGTGAAAAAATATTCAAGTGCGATCCAGCTTGTGACACTGACATTTTTCCTCACAATGGGATCTGCACATTTAGGTGCCTTGATTTGCAGTCTGAATTGATACATACTGCCGGCATAAGTCTTGAACAGCACTTACTGATACGCCACAAAATGGTGATCGACTGCATCTATTTCTACACGTGTCAGCATAGTTCGGAAGTAGAGTGATCATAAAAGCAGAAGGATTCTTCTTTCTTTTCTTCCTCTGATAATGTTTTATGAGACAGAGCGTGAGGAACAATAGTTCTAGCTTTCTCTTTACACTTTTTCAAGTAAATAGTTTTCATTAGTAATGACAATTTGAAAGCTAACCTTTTCCAGTGGTGCAATATGATATTCAAGCCAAGCCTGCTTGTCATCTCTCTGGCGGCAAGAGCATGACAAAGAATACCAGCAAACAAAATAAAAATATCAGTAATTAAAATGCTAATAGCTCAATGTGTAACAATACCCAATTTCCAACAACTGTTCATGCTTTTCATCAATAACACTCCTCTCGGCTAAGTGGATACAAGTGGATTGCAATCTCCTTTAAAAAAATATGTAGAATAGATTACAATAAAGTGGTTTCATTATTATAAATTTCCTTGTCTGAATTTTTGGTCATAGTGACACCGCTATCAAAAAGATACATGAAGATTTTCAGGGGAAAAATATAATTATTTCCTCTCTTGTATATACTAAAATGTACAAAATTCTACATTTCTCATGTATTGGGGAAATAAATTTCTATTTTGTTGGCTTGCAGCTGTTACTTCTGTAGCTTTATATCAAAGGCCCAATCCAATAGACACAGGACTCAATCGCATGACAGTGTAAAGGAGAGAGAGCAGGGATAGTTTCACATTGTCACGGACAGCATTAAAAAGAATTCCTGTCTCTTTACCCTTTGATTATCTCTTACTTATCTTCCGCATACAGTCATCTTCTGCTAAATCTCTTACTCATAGTGTTTTGTTCTGCGTCTATCAGTATGCATTTGTGCTACAGGGGTTTAAAGTGCAATTAATTTTGTTTGGTTTAACTTTTACTTCTTCTCTAGACATTTTGACTGTGATGTTCAATCATCATAGCAGTACCCAGACATCATAGTAGAGAACATCATACATAGAAATGTACTGTATACTGTCTTTACACAGCAAGTGACTGTTAATCTCCTACACAGCAAATTACTAGAATTTCCTGTCCTGCAAAGCGACCAGCATCACTAGGATTTTTAAGTCACCTGTTGTAAAAAAAATAAAAAAATATCAACAATGGAATTGCAGAAAATTAATTCCAAGTGGCAGCTATCAGGAAATGTGTGCAAATTAAATCAGAGATTAAATATGTTATCTAGAAACACAGTACAGAAATTTCTCATGTATGGCAACATCCTTACTCCTGTTTCTGGAGGTTTGATACAGTATAAACCATATGGCAACAATGTATTGATAGGCAGTGTAATAACATTCTGAAATTCTACTGAATAATTGCACAGTCACAAGAGCTGATGAAAAAGAGCTAATAATAAGTCACACGAGCTGATAAATTTGCATACTTGAACGGTCGGTAGACTCCCTAAAATCTTGTAGCACTACCGGCCATCCGCAAAAGTGGGCTAGTCTCTCAGTGCCAGCTTACACACAATATATGAAATGAAATCATTACACCCCTTCGGTATCAATACAGATTTTGAAATCAAGTTATTTCTTTAGTTAATATATTCCAGAAAATAAAGTAACTTTTAAATATGTATTTCTTAAGCACCAATAATATCTATAAATGAGAAGTACATTTCATTATGTCTAGCATAAAATAAGTGATGAACCATAAAGATTTATATTTGTATTTGCATATGTGATTTTATTGTTTTATTAATGTTTTGTATTATTCTTTATTGGTTCCACCATAAAATGACCAAAAAAAATGGATGTAGTAGCAATGCGCTTATTAAAACAGCCAGCCACCAGGAAGTGCACTGCTTTCCTGTCCAGTGAGCTGGTTTGCGTTCCACAAGCGGTGGAACGCAAAACCGGAAGTCAATAGATGCATTTCCTGTGGAAGTAGCATCACACTGCCCTGATGTGCTCTGAAATCACAGAGCAATAACAGGGAACGCAAACCAGAGGGTTTGCAGGGGATAACATTTAAAGCAGCACAGGTTCATTTGGAGATGTAACAAAGGAGTTTATTAAAAATGAAACTTTTTTTTATGTAATAGTCACTCCCCCTAATGAATCCACCAATGGAGTCAGAGGAAGGGGTATAAATATCACTACATGCACACGAGCCCATTAAACCTTGATAAAGGCTCCAGGTAGCTGAAACACGTCTGTGAGGACACACTAGCCTGACAGACTACCCAACCTTGGACTCTGATGGTAGATTCCTGTTCCCGGGAGGTACCATAGATGTCAAAATTACAAATGAGACTTGGTGTACACCATTGATTGAGGCACGCTGCCAGACATGTGATTTTTTATCTTATCATGTTTAAATAAAACTGTATTACACTATTATACACTCCATGTCTCGCTCAGTATATCTGAGATGGAGAAATAATACATCCAGAGACAGAGAAGGAGAGAGGGTGGACAATCGAACAACACAGTTTGAATATAAAGAATAAGAAAAAGTTTTATGGGCTATTTCGAAACATAAAGACCAACACAAGGTGTTCCTTTTGAGCATGTGCGGCATTTTATTTCATTTGCTTGGAGTACATGAGAAACTTTACACTATTTATTTTACCACCAGACGTTTTACCTTTACAGTGATAGGAGATTGCAGAAGACCTGACATTTCCTATATAACTCATCTATTGCTATGCCACACAGGTGGGTATAAGATCTGTAGCTGCACTCCACTTGAAGCACCAAACTTATTCTGTATTGTAACAGCTTACACCCGCCCGCACCACCCCTATAGCTGCAGAAACCCTCCATCAACTGCCCACTCACAGAGGAACAGTGGGCGGGGTGATAGTCTGATTACCAGCATTGTAAAGCACCCACTTTTCAATGCCGGTAATGTGGAACCTCTTTTTAAGTGTACATATTAGAAAATAATAATGTGATTTCCTGAAAGCTAATGAGATTAAACGCCAATGAGCTTCACCAACAGTCTTCTGCCCTAAACCCGTAGAACTATACGGAGAACTATACAACTTGAAAGGTACAGGTAATTCCTAAACATCTGCACAGCATGTGGAACCTATCCCATTAATACTTCTGTACTCACAGTATTGCTGGGTGGGTCATAGACAAAGCATTCATTGTTAAAACTACCCTGCCCCAGATATTACTCAAGTGCAATTAATGTTTACAGGAAGGATTACATTTCTACAGGTAAGATTAAAGACATCACTAAAAAGATACAGTATTTGGAATGGACACTTTCCCTACTGATCAAAAAGAACTGGTCACACCCATATTTCTGTCCTTCACCTTTCAAACAGCTCAATACTGACGTGAAAAGAATGTATGACTAATTCATTCAGAGTTGATGTAAGTCATTGTGAAATATCATAGTCATCAATTGATTGCTGCTATGCACTGTAATACATAAGACTGGTCAGGATTGGTCCACTCAACATGCTGAACTATATTTCACAAAGACAATTCACCCCTTGGGTGTTTTTAATTAGCACAGGGTCCTTACATTTCCAAACCACATATTGGAATAGGCACTGTGAGTGGCAAGTCCTAAATATATTTATATAAAACGTCAGTACTAGGAAAAGGTTTGGGGTGTGGGGCCCCTTGGTTGGTGTGGCTGGGATGCTTAAGGGCATCACAATTCTAACATTTAATCTTATTCTTTTTAGCACCTAAACTGCTTTTCCCTAAAGTAAAACTTTTCAACATCATAATTATTATTTTTCACCTATGTAAAACTATTAGCCCTGAACTGCTACTTCTGAGTAATGTAACACCTTTTAACATTTAAACTGCTACTTCTCATAGTGTGATTCATTTGGGTGATTAGGTTGTTCTGGCACGGGTGGTCCCATTATCTGAACTTGAACCCTAGGAATGTTAAGGACCCATCTTCTGAGGTCAGCTGGCCATGGTAGGTGGGCCCATATTTTTGGGCAAAAATTATGCTAAGAACCTCAATTTTACATCATCCTAAATTGTTTATTATAATTGTTCTTAGTGTTTAGTTCATCAAGAAAAATATATTTATACATATTTATTATGGGAAGTAGACCACAATCAATAAGGGACTAATTGGATTCTGACACAGAAAGCAGACTGATGTAGCCCAAACATACAGTATAGGATTTACATAAAAATTATAAGCTATAATAGGTGGATCATATAAATGATTGACTACTTATCCTTGAGTTCAAATGAACCCCAATCACACTGTCTATGAAGCAACCAAAGAGATTATGGCTGCATTTTACACATTTGTTGTTATTATATGTGGACAATTTTCCACATCCAATCTGGACATATTGAGTCTGATACGCAATGGACATGCTAGCCACAAACTACTATTCCTTTGGTAAGATCAAACAGTGACCAATGGTAGAAAAACATCATATAACTTTCACTCTGTTTTAATAAACCTCTAATGTCATTTCGGCATAGGCCATGTACTGTTGACTATGTTAATGGCTTATTGAGTGTAAGAATGGTCTTAATGTAAAAGTTATATCAATAATGGTGGCAGTGTAGGAGTCAATGAGGTGAGAAACTTTTCAATTAAATGGACAGATAAAATGGGTAACAGTTTTTAAATGAGGAATTGACCTTTTGTGTATCATAATTATGTGACATTAGGCCAGATATGCCTTTGTTGTGCATGACCTTTTTTAAGACCCTGGTAATTTAGAAATTTGCAATTGATGGCACATCTAATGAGTTGACACATATTTTAATGTATAAAATTTTTAATTCTGGGTGCCAAATGGACGTTTAATGATGTACTGTACATACAAAGAGATCCCATATGGTCACTCTTAGAGATGTGTTAAGATTGTAATTTTCTCTAGAAAGTACCATCAAATTCCTAGTTTATCTGATCTACAGTGTTATCTACATTAACACTAAATCAGGTTGTTAATGGTCGGGTGACAACCCAAGCCACTGTCCATAGATTCAAGCTATCAATGATAGCGTGCGGGCTATTAATATTAATGTCCCCATTTTCTGCAATACTGTACAATACTGTACATTGAGGTCAACATTATAAAACAAATGAATTAAAAGGAATTGAAACAGGTTATAACGATGGCCCTACACAGACAAGCTTACAATCTAAGAGGTGTAGGGAACACTTGATACTTGAGATAGAGGGGCAAGGATTATTAGTTAGATATGTTCAGAGTGCTAGTTGCTACAGATCTTAATTGAATAATATACTGTATATTGGAGAATAGGAGGAACATAAATTATGGGGGAATTTATATTTAAATTGTTACTGAAACAATGGAAAACCAAGAATTAGAGATAAGACATTTTTTGAAAATTGTTCTGCAAAATATTTGCTTCATTTAAGATTTTCTACCAGACATTTCATAAGTTTTGGCAGCAGATTTTTACCCTGTTCTCATGCCTATCCCAACAATCCAAACAGCAGAATGGCTCTAAAATCATCTAAGTGTGACATATTGTATACAGGAGAGAACAGACTGATGGTGCCAATATCTATTAAAGAGATACCAGTGGTTTAAAAGATGATGGGCTAAATACTTTACAATTAATATATATTTTGCAGGGACGTTCGGTGAGATAAATGGCTAAGGAGGCAGTGGCTAGTACCAGAGCCACATTTACACACAATATATGAGCCAAAGGGTTCATGTGGGCATTATACACAGGTGCAGCAGTATATACTGCTGGAAACTTGATGAGCGTTGATCAGAGATGTGCAGAAAAGATAGGCAGGGGGTGCACTGCCTCACTTGTCATAGACTTTTTACTCCAGAGTTTTGACTATAATGATTAGAATAATAAAAATAAGATATTTCTAATATATTCTTGGTATTTTCATAAACTTTTTATAGCTTATATGTTAGTATTAGAGGAAAGGCTCTGCCTCACCTGCCTCACCTCACTGTGCATCACTGATATTTTGTTTATTGACATCAGAGGGCTCAAAGGGATGAAGTAATTAAGCCCTGTCTCTCCTAGGTCTGAGCAACAGCAATTGAAAAGGGGGAGGTTTCATTTGAATCCTATTTAATTACTGTACATCTTCTCTGTACAGTCCACACATAACCTACATATTTTGTCTTTCTTCACTTTCACATCCACCTGACCCTTGGCCAACATTGCTGGGTGATCATGATATCATACAGCCTATAAAGTACCTTTGCAATCTGGCAGGACCATTATGAAATAGGTAGCAGCTATCCTTGTGTATTAATGCCTATTTCCCTACAGACTGTAAGCTTGTGAGCAGGGCCTTCCTACCTCTAGGTCTGTCTGTTATTACCCAATTTTGTTCTATTACTGTTGTTCCAATTGTAAAGCACGGCTGAATATGCTGTGCTATATAAGAAACTTTTACTTAAATAAATAAATACCCCTGCAGTGATTATGATTTCCCCCTCATTCTCAGCAACAAAAGGGTTAATGGTGGAACAAGGTTGACTTTCATATAAAAGAGATATGGTTAGAGAATGGAGTTGGATTACAGACCACAGACCTTGGAGTGTCACAATAATTAGATTATAACAAATTATTATTAACAGTCTCTTTTATAGTGCAGCAAATTCTGTTGCATTTAACAATTGGAAACAACAGGGACAAAACAAAAATAGATAATAACAGACAGTCATAGAGGTGGGGAGGTCCTGCTCGCAAGCTTACAATCTATAACATGTTTTTCCATTTTATCATACAATTACAGTATGCTTCACTCCAGCAATGAATTTATCACTTTTTTTCTTTATATGCACTGTAACAAGAGATTTTTGCAGAAAGAAACTGTACTACTGTATAACTGATTTCCTTTCCATTTATCAGTTTTATTGGATGGCAGTGTGACCCTATAATGACTTATTTAATCAGTTTCAGTAAGATGCTTTATATAATGAAACCGTATGTGGAACCTTAAAACTTAAATTACATAAGCCTATTTAAAATGTCTAGATTCACCTAGTTTACAAAAGGGTCTGTCTGCCAGCCACTACATCAATGAAATTAAATAACGGCACAGAGAAATTTATGCCTAAATTGATTAGATTAACATTTTGCTTTAAACAATTTTTAATATATATTTATTTTATTATTTAATATATATTTTAATAGGAAGGTCAACTTACTTAGGATGCCGAATGTCAGGCAGGGATCTTTCCAGTGCAATATTGTTGCTAACATATATATTGAAGCCATTTTCTCGGTAAGCTGTGTCATCTTGGTCTAGGTCACTAACAGGATATGGCTTCCCATGTTCACCTTTACCTAAAAGAAAAACCGTCACTCATTACTGAGAGGCAATATACTGAAACTACAATAAAGCCATGTGTCATATTACATACATTTTTCTTTTCCTCAACCTCATGCCCATATGGTTTTATCAACATAAATCTTACGTAGGGGGCAGATCTACTAAGCCTTGGAGAGTGATAACGTGGAGAGAGATAAACTAGGGGGCAGATCTACTAAGCCTTGGAAAGTGATAACGTGGAGAGAAATAAACTACCAACCATTCAGCTCCTGGTATTTTTCAAATACAACCTGTAAGATGGCAGTTTGGAGCTGATTGGCTAGTATTTTATCTCTATTCCCTTTATCACTCTCCAGGGCTTGATACATCTTCCTTTTAAGGGCCCTACACATTGATCAATCCGCCGCCGACCTGCCCAACAGTGGATATGGCCGACGGGCGACCCAGCGGCGGGGGGCAGTGACGGGAGGAGTGAAGTTTCTTCACTCCCCCATCACTCAGCTCCATAGAAGTGCAGGCAAATATGGATGAGATCGTCCATATTGGCCTGCATGCACAGCCGACGGGGCACCAGCGATGAATGAGCTCGGGGGCCGCGCACCGTTCATCGCTGGTGACTCCACACTCAAAGATATGAACGCTATCTCGTTCAATAATGAACAAGATCTTTCATATCTTTGAGGATTGTTGGCCAGTGTGTAGGGCCTATCAGTCTTTGAAATCTACAAGCAGCTATAACATTTCCTTCCCATGCTCAGTTGCAAAATCAAGCAAAACATCATCATCATCATCATCATCTTCCTCATAATATGAATGAATTATGGACAACTTCATTGGTAATGGAATCACATTTGTACAGTGATAAACTCTATTCATTGTACAACTGCCACCACTAATGTGAACAAATCATCATAACCCAATAAACCTCATAGAAAATACAGTACAATCAAAATAGCTTAAGTGCTATCTTGTGTAATTTATCCTTGATAAATCAGCCTACTTTCATAGGTCAGTAATGGAATCACCATTTATGAACATGCTGCTTTGTGTGTGTACAAAAATTATTAAATTCAACATCCAGAATTAACTGTAGATTCTCACAATTGATTGCAAGGTACTGGGGATTCATCTACATAAATGTGGTAAAAGTATGAAAATTTGTGCAACCTGGGCACATTTTTTGATAAAGTGATGGAATCACCATGCTGTGGTAACAGAATCATCACATGGTAATGAGCATGGTAAAACTTTAATATAAAACTGAAGTTTGATGTAATATTGCAAAATCTGAATAAATAATCAAACTTTTTTTATTTTTTTCGGTAACAATCAACTTTTCTGTTGTATGTTTTAATTTAACCTTGCAATGAAGAGATAATTATCTATGGCTGTTAGATTACCTTATTTCCATTATATTAAACCTGATATTGAGATATCTTATGATAATTTAATCAAACATTCATTGCTTTATATGCAAATTTATGAAAGCCTGCCGATAATATTGTTTTCATTCATTGAGCACTGATAGTTTAAAGAGCTCTACTAGACTAAATTATTTTCCTCTATTATCAAACTAGAGCACTTCAACTGATTAATAATGCTAATATGTTGTACCTGTGTTGACTTTTATGGTTTAGTCTCTACTCTCAATAGGACTGAAAGTGATTTTTAAAAAATAAATAAAAAATGATACAACATAAACTAACATATATTTATAAACCATATAAAATAATGTTAAGCATTTGGGTCATATTTTGGTTTAGAAACTACAGGAACATTAATAAAAATGATTGTGTAAACAGGTAAGTCTTAATTTGCTTTTGAAGGTTTCTAAATTGGAGGACTCTCAAGCTGTGTGAGGAAATGAGTTCCTTAGAACCAGAAAGTTAAAGGTTTGACCTCCAAACGAAGTTTGGTAGATTCCAGGTATGCTAATAGTTCTTCATCTGCAGGTCGAAGTATATGAATGAAAGTATAAGGAATGAGAAGTTTCTTTAGGTTAATTGGACCACAGTTATGTAGGGTTTTGAAAGTAAAGGAGCCTGTCTTGAAAAAGATCTGTCATCTTCCAAGCAGCCAAAGATGCACATGGAAACAATGGGTGTGGGAAGATTTTCTGAGGGAATCAAGTTCTTCATTGTTATATCTCTATGAAAACATGCAAGCTGGTTTCATGAATTATATTTGGATTGACAAGTGTTCCCCATAGGGTATGTAGTCATACAGTCGTCATTCACTTTGTCAACATTCATGATGTCAACACCAGAATCTCAACAGATAGGACTGGGTGTAATATGTCGACAGTCATTATGTCAACACTCATCACGTGAGAATGTTGACATTTATCATGTAGACAGTGGTGAAATGTCAACATGTTAGAAATGGCGAGCAGTCACGTATCTTCTGCTGGTGGCTGCAGCAGCTCCAGCTGTGTCTTTCAGGTGCTAGTGGTCATGTGACCACAACTTATGGGTCAGACATTAAATCCTGCTTTGTTCCAGTAAGTATTTCTCTGCTATCCCTAACCAAAATCCATCCCTAACTCTGGGGGTAATTCTGAGTTGATCGCAGCAGGAATTTTGGTAGCAGTTGGGCAAAACCATGTGCACTGCAGGGGAGGCAGATATAACATGTACAGAGAGAGTTAGATTTGGGTGTGGTGTGTTCAATCTGCAATCTAAATTGCAGTGTAAAAATAAAGCAGCCAATATTTACCCTGCACAGAAACAAAATAATCCACCCAAATCTAACTCTCTCTGCAAATGTTATATCTGCCACACCTGCAGTGCACATGGTTTTGCCCAACTGCAAACAAAATTCCTGCTGCGATCAACTCAGAATTACCCCCCTATCCCTCCTTTGATTACCTAACTTTAACCTCACCCAGCAGCCTAACCCAAACCCTCCTGCCCGCAGCCTAACCCTAATGTCAACATTCTGACATTGTCAACATTTCTGAGAATGTCAACATGTTGCATGTTGTCAATTTAGCAATGTTAACATCAGAACTGTTAACATTGTTGTTGCGACATTATGATTGTTGGCATTGTTCCTGTTGACCTTTTCACTAAATCACCAGCAGATAAAATGTTGAAATGGTTAAAATATTGACATACAGTATAACATTTTGACATTGGAAAATTTTGATATGGACAGGATATTAACATGTGAAATGTCAACATATTGAAAATGCTAACATTAGCAATTTCAGTAGACTTAGGTTTAATAGGGTTAGGTTTTAGGACTAGGATTAAAATTAGGTTTTGGGTAAAGATTAGAGGATACGGTTAACTTTAACATTATGGACACATTAGAAATTAAATGTCAAAATTGTGAACATGGTTAATGTTTACCTAATGTAATGTCACCTTCCCATAGGCATAAGGGAAGTTTCAGTGACATTTTGTAATAGAAAGTGGTTGCAATCTGCACCTGTTACTACAAATGTAGCCACGCTCATCGTGGCTACACATGTGCCATTCCGTCCATGGCGTGACACCAGGAGCACCTGATGCGCATGTCGTAGACGTGCACATACCCCATTTACATGAATGGGAGTGTCTTTTAATGCTGCACGCCGTGGCGGGCCACGCATAGTCATGTTGAGAGTGCTTGTTTGTGATGTATCACGCGCTAGCCTGTATGTAGTGTGCTTCTTCTGTACAAAGATGTGAAAAAGGAGCGGTGATGTACACACACATATAGTAGATATAAAACTTTACTAGTGTTAAAGGAATTCACATCAATGTTGCAATGCCTCCAAATAAGATTTCTGCCTTATGCAGCAAGACAACAGTTCTCAGATTTAATATATACAGTACACATGTTAGCACAAGCAGAAATGCAGAAAAAAAATAAAACCATAATTAAACAAAAATAAAACTAAATTAAAATAAAAAAGCACCAACTAAAACCAAATCTAAAGAAAAAGACTAAAATGAAATATCAGCAAAAACAAATTTATCAAAACACTTGTATAGACTGAATTAAAAGAATATTGTCAGTACTGGTCAACCTACAGTATATTTAGGAAGGTCTTAATTACTGTTCAAATAGAATGTTTCTTAGAGGGTGGTGTCTCACACCTCTAATATGTATAAATAAATCTGGAAGCTGAATGTCTTCGCAGTGGACAGAAGGCTCCTGATGTTAAATGCCTCCTGATGTTAAAGTAAATTTCTTCAGGGGTACCCCTAATTGGGTAGGATTACAGATTTTGGATTTTTACAGTGAAATTTTGCCCAAATTGAGTTTCCCCGGCCAATTTTTTACCAATGCAATCTTTGATTTCCGCTTTTTTATACTGCAGAAATCCCCTCCATACAGCATTTGCAATTCATATATCAAAGAATGCAACCATATTAACTTATCTTATTTCGACTTTCACTACTATTATCATTAACACTACTACTAATTCTTCTTCTTCTACTACTACCACCACCACTTCTACTACTATTACTACTACTCCCACTAATAATAATAATATTAATAATAATAATAATATTAATAATAATAGTACTGGTTGAGACTATTCCGAAATACAGAATTTTTTCAGTGCAATTCAGAGAGTAAAACCTTTGCTTTTTGATCATTCAGTGCAGGAGTGTTTTAAGAGAGGAGGAGGCCCACGTGCAGCTTTCTGCATCAGGGGCCCTTCCTCTTTGACCTAGGCACAAGGTTTTAATACTTTCCTCCGGAGTCCCCCTGACAGTGCCATCCTTTATCGCAGCTGCAATAGAGTCTGAGCACAGACCCTATTGCACATGCGCAAACCTCCGGGAACATGGCGCAGTGGCCATTTTCCTTAATATTTTCCTAATGCACATGCATGAAACTCCGGAAAAATGGGCACTACGCCATGTGTCCGGAGTTTTCAGCAGGCGCAATCGAGTTTGTTCCCCCTAGTGTTCAGACTCTATTGTGCTGCCAAGAATGGATGGCTCCGACAGGGGACTCCAGAGAGGTAAGTATTAAACAAATGGGTGCAGTGTGTGCAGAGTGGGCCCACCTGGACCCCAGAGCCCATGTGCCCTGCACACACTGCACCGATTATAGATACGCCAATGATTCAATGTACACAAACTTTGTTTCATCCACAAATTATTAAAAATATTGCATAAAATTACACACATGCAGTGTGTATAAGGTGTATATAAACATAAATGCATTCAGCGGATAGACTTGGGTCCAATCCCCAACATATGTCATTATGGTATGCAAATATTCCAAAATACAGAAAAATGTGATATCCAAAATACTCCTGGTCCCAAGCATTTTGCATATGGGAGACTCAACCAGTAATTTTTAATACTTGATTACAAAACCCAAAAGCAGAGGTAGAATAAGAGTACCTCAGTATATCTCTACAATAAATTTTATTTTTTGAGTGAGAATGATAGACTGACACAGTTGTTTATTTCACAAATTAGGGGGTTTTAATTGAAAAAAATCTCTGTAAATTGCTATGAATACTTTTTAGGGGATAGATTTAGAGATGTGTGCAGACCCCTATGTTTTGCTTTTGGTTCTGATTCATCATTGTGTTTTGGCTTTGGCAAAACCACACTCCATGAAACAAGTTCACTACGATATGCCGGCGGTCGGGCTCCCGGCGCCCAGCATACAGGCGCCAGGAGCCCGACTGCCGGCTTACCGACAGTGTGGGGAGCGCAAATGAGCCCCTTGCGGGCTCGCTGCGCTCGCCACGCTACGGACACGGTGGCGCGCTACGCGCGCCACACTATTTTATTCTCCCTCCAGGGGGGTCGTGGACCCCCACGAGGGAGAATAAGTGTTGGTATGCCGGCTGTCGGGATCCCGGCGCCGGTATACTGTGCACCGGGATCCCGACAGTCGGCATACTGAAGACCACCCCATGAAACAAATCCACAATCTGGATAGGATGTTGCAAAAAGAGACAGGGGTCTCAAAACATAAAGCAGCATGTTTATACACTTCAGGGACTGACTGGGGAGAAAGGTGACTTCCACATGCTTTATTTTGCCACAACTCATCCAGATTGTGGACTTGTGTCTTGGAGTGAGTGTGTGTGTGGTGGGGGTGGGAAGCACCTGCATCCCTTCTCGATTTCATGTGTGTGTATCTGTCCTGACGTGTTGTATACTTTTTATATATTTATTTTATATATTGTATTAGAAAATATACCTTTATGGATACAGCTGCATTATGGTACGCAAAACTACCATCATTAGTAATGAATATGAAGATACCTTGATGTGTTTAACCTTCCAATTTAAGTCAGTGAGTCAGGGTATGCACCCTTGTAGAAATTCTCACCATTTTTGAGTGTTTAACAAGAAGTGATAAAGTTGATGCTTATTGTGTGCAATCCCTATCACTGGATTGTGAAGATACCATGATGGGAGCAACCATTGTCTTGTATTTACATTGTGAGTTAGGGTACGCACCCTTATAGAAATTGTCACCATTTTGGGGACTTCACAGGTGGTGATAAAGTAGATGTCTGTCGTTGGAAATCTCTATCACTGGATGTTAAAGATACCTTGATGGGATCAATCATTGGGGTATATTTACTAAGGTCCCGATTTTGACCGAGATGCAGTTTTTTCTTCAAAGTGTCATCTCGGTAATTTACTAAGCAAAAATCACGGCAGTGATGAGGGCATTCGTAATATTTTGGAAGTCCTAGGAAAAAATCACGAATCAATAGACCATCGGTCAAATACGCCTGCAATTTGGTAGAAATCGGTCATTTACTAAAAAGTGCAAAACACAAACACTGCCGACAATACCCAAACACTGCCGTGCAAAAATACAAATCGTGAAAAAGTGCTAAAAAAAACCAGACCTGCTTTTTTATCCCGTGTTTGTATAGGCATGCACGGATCCATGAGATCCGTGCATGTTTTTCAGTGGGAAGGGGGGGGAAATGTTATACATTTTCTGAAAAAAAATTGCGTGGGGTCCCCCCTCCTAAGGCAAACCAGCCTCGGGCTCTTTGAGCCGATCCTGGTTGCAGAAATATGGGAAAAAAATGGACAGGGGTTCCCCCATATTTAAGCAACCAGCATCGGGCTCTGCGCCTGGTCCTGGTTCCAAAAATACGGGGGACAAAAAGAGTAGGGGTCCCCCGTATTTTTGAAACCAGCACCGGGCTCCACTAGCTGGACAGATAATGCCACAGCCGGGGGTCACTTTTATACAGTGCCTTGCGGCCGTGGCATCAAATATCCAACTAGTCACCCCTGGCCGGGGTACCCTGGGGGAGTGGGGACCCCTTCAATCAAGGGGTCCCCCCCCCAGCCACCCAAGGGCCAGGGGTGAAGCCCGAGGCTGTCTCCCCATCCAATGGGCTGCGGATGGGGGGCTGATAGCCTTTGTTCAAAGTGTTTGATATTGTTTTTAGTAGCAGTACTACAAGGCCCAGCAAGCCTCCCCCGCAAGCTGGTACTTGGAGAACCACAAGTACCAGCATGCGGTGGAAAAACGGGCCTGCTGGTACCTGTAGTACTACTACTAAAAAAATACCCCAATAAAGACAACACACACACACCTTGAAAGTATAACTTTAATACATCCATCCACACCTCCATATACACATACTTACCTTATGTTCACACGCAGGTCGGTCCTCTTCTCCAGTAGAATCCATGGTGTACCTGTAGAAAAAATTATACTCACATAATCCAGTGTTTTCGGCTCCTCGGTAAATCCTTTTGTAATCCACGTACTTGAAAAAATAAAAAAACGGATACCCGACCACGAACTGAAAGGGGACCCATGTTTTCACATGGGACCCCTTTCCCCGAATGCCAGAAACCCACTCTGACTGATGTCTAAGTGGGTTTCTTCAGCCAATCAGGGAGCGCCACGTTGTGGCACCCTCCTGATCGGCTGTGTGCTCCTGTACTGTCTGACAGGCGGCACACGGCAGTGTTACAATGTAGCGCCTAGGCGCTCCATTGTAACCGATGGTGGGAACTTTCAGGTCAGCGGTGAGGTCACTTTCGGTCAACCGCTGACCTGAAAGTTCCCACCATTGGTTACAATGGAGCGCATAGGCGCTACATTGTAACACTGCCGTGTGCCGCCTGTCAGACAGTACAGGAGCACACAGCCGATCAGGAGGGTGCCACAACGTGGCGCTCCCTGATTGGCTGAAGAAACCCACTTAGACATCAGTCAGAGTGGGTTTCTGGCATTCGGGGAAAGGGGTCCCATGTGAAAACATGGGTCCCCTTTCAGTTCGTGGTCGGGTATCCGTTTTTTTCTTTTTTCAAGTACGTGGATTACAAAAGGATTTACCGAGGAGCCGAAAACACTGGATTATGTGAGTATAATTTTTTCTACAGGTACACCATGGATTCTACTGGAGAAGAGGACCGACCTGCGTGGGAACATAAGGTAAGTATGTGTATATGGAGGTGTGGATGGATGTATTAAAGTTATACTTTCATGGTGTGTGTGTGTTGTCTTTATTGGGGTATTTTTTTAGTAGTAGTACTACAGGTACCAGCGGGCCCGTTTTTCCACTGCATGCTGGTACTTGTGGTTCTCCAAGTACCATCTTGCGGGGGAGGCTTGCTGGGCCTTGTAGTACTGCTACTAAAAACAATATCAATCACTTTGAACAAAGGCTATCAGCCCCCCATCCGCAGCCCATTGGATGGGGGGGCAGCCTCGGGCTTCACCCCTGGCCCTTGGGTGGCTGGGAGGGGGACCCCTTGATTGAAGTGGTCCCCACTCCCCCAGGGTACCCCGGTCAGGGGTGACTAGTTGGATATTTGATGCCACGGCCGCAAGGCACTGTATAAAAGTGACCCCCGGCTGTGGCATTATCTGTCCAGCTAGTGGAGCCCGGTGCTGGTTTCAAAAATACGGGGGACCCCTACGCTTTTTGTCCCCCGTATTTTTAGAACCAGGACCAGGCGCAGAGCCCGATGCTGGTTGTTTAAATATGGGGGAACCCCTGTCCATTTTTTCCCCATATTTCTGCAACCAGGATCGGCTCAAAGAGCCCGAGGCTGGTTTGCCTTAGGAGGGGGGACCCCACGCAATTTTTTTTTTACATTTAAACATTTTTTTTTTTTACAAGGTGCACAATGAAGCCCAGCACGGATCTCTCAGATCCGGCCGAGATTCATTGTATTAAAGTTGGCAGTGTTTTACAAGTCACTCACGTAAAACACTGCCAAAAAAAACGAATGACATCGACATCGGAAAATCCGAAAATGCAGAATACGGCAGCTTAGTAAATTAGTCGTAATCAAGTCAAAAAGTTGCATATTTACACTTTCGATGTCATTCGTGATTGAACTTTGACCTCAAACGGGAAAATACGATTCTTAGTAAATTCACCCCATTGTCTTTGCATTGTGAGTTAAGGTATGTAATCTTTTGAAAATCCCTCTCCCTTTGTTGATAGACCAGGGGGTTGAAAGAGAAGCTACATTTCCATTGTGACCCCTAATTTTGGATACCAAAGATACAGTAGTTATATTTGGGTTTATACAATACTACACATTGTTGGAACTTTTTTGTTTCCCCATACTGTATCTCAATATATGCGAATCATTACATGAAAAAAGGAACATCCAAACAGACCATCCATCAATTATAGGAAGACACCACACAGGACTATCATCTTGACAGAAACATATAGTTATATTTATTATTCTGTCTTATACCTATATATTTTCTTTCTCATCAACAAGGGAGCGCCAGGTGGCATTTACCATCCACATATTTCACATATGTGCAAGTGTTACATACATCATACATAGGGGGTCATTCCGACCTGATCGCTCGCTGCAGTTTGTCGCAGCGCAGCGATTGGGTCGGAACTGCGCATGCGCCGCAGTGTGCCGGTGCATGGCAGCTTTCATTGCCTAGTGATCGCCTCTGAGACAGAGGCAGTCACGGGGCAGGAGGGGGCTGAACAGCGTCGTTAAGCCGCAGTTTAGGGGGAGCGGTCCACCCAATGCAGGCGTGGCCAGACCATTAGGGGGCGGGCCGCAGCGGCTGTGTGATGTCTCACGCAGCTGCTGCGGCCAGTGGCAGCGACAACTAACTCCCGGCCAGCCACTGGAGCTGCGCTGGCCGGGAGTTACTCCTCAAATACAAAGGCATTGCCGCTGTGTGATGCTTTTGTATTTGTGCAGGGGGGGGGCGGCACTGACATGCAGGGCAGACTAGCCCTGTGCTGGGCGTCCCCCCGCATGTCAGGGAAGATGATCGTAGCTTTGCTAAATTTAGCACATCTACGATCAAATCGGAATGACCCCCATAGTAACATAGTTAATGAGGTTGAAAAAAGACAAAATGTCCATGGAGTTCAACCTTTATTAGAATTCTTACACTAATCTGTATGTAACAATAGTTTAACTATAATGACCCAGATGAAGTTAAGTTATTAAGTCTAACAGCTATAATTAGTGATGAGCGGGTTCGGATCCTCGGAATCCGAACCCCCCAGAACTTTACCCTTTTTACACGGGTCCGAGGCAGATTCGAACCTTCCCGCCTTGCTCGGTTAACCCGAGCGCGCCCGAACAGGCATCATCCCGCGGTTGGATTCTCGGGAGATTGGTATTCTATATAAGGAGCCGCGCGTTGCCGCCATTTTTCACTCGTGCATTGGAAATGATAGTGAGAGGACGTGGCTGGCGTCCTCTCAGTTTTATTCAGGTGGCTGCAAATATCTGTGCTCACTGCTTTATTGTGGGGACTGGGGACCAGCAGTATTATATAGGAGAAGTACAGTGCAGAGTTTTGCTGACCAGTGACCACCAGTATTATATGTTCTCTGCCTGAAAATGCTCCATATCTGTGCCCAGTGTGCTGCATATATCTGTGCTCACACTGCTTTATTGTGGGGACTGGGGACCAGCAGTATTATATAGGAGGAGTACAGTGCAGAGTTTTGCTGACCAGTGACCACCAGTATTATATGTTCTCTGCCTGAAAATGCTCCATATCTGTGCCCAGTGTGCTGCATATATCTGTGCTCACACTACTTTATTGTGGGGACTGGGGACCAGCAGTATTATATAGGAGGAGTACAGTGCAGAGTTTTGCTGACCAGTGACCACCAGTATTATACGTTCTCTGCCTGAAAAACGCTCCATATCTGTGCTCAGTGTGCTGCATATATCTGTGCTCACACTGCTTTATTGTGGGGACTGGGGACCAGCAGTATTATATAGGAGGAGTACAGTGCAGAGTTTTGCTGACCAGTGACCACCAGTATTATATGTTCTCTGCCTGAAAATGCTCCATATCTGTGCCCAGTGTGCTGCATATATCTGTGCTCACACTGCTTTATTGTGGGGACTGTGGACCAGCAGTATTATATAGGAGGAGTACAGTGCAGAGTTTTGCTGACCAGTGACCACCAGTATTATACGTTCTCTGCCTGAAAAATGCTCCATATCTGTACCCAGTGTGCTGCATATATCTGTGCTCACACTGCTTTATTGTGGGGACTGGGGACCAGCAGTATTATATAGGAGGAGTACAGTGCAGAGTTTTGCTGACCAGTGACCACCAGTATTATACGTTCTCTGCCTGAAAAATGCTCCATATCTGTGCCCAGTGTGCTGCATATATCTGTGCTCACACTGCTTTATTGTGGGGACTGGGGACCAGCAGTATTATATAGGAGGAGTACAGTGCATAGTTTTGCTGACCAGTGACCACCAGTATTATACGTTCTCTGCCTGAAAAACGCTCCATATCTGTGCTCAGTGTGCTGCATATATCTGTGCTCACACTGCTTTATTGTGGGGACTGGGGACCAGCAGTATTATATACAGGGCCGTTTCTAGACAATTTGGCTCCCAGTGCGAGATTTCAAAATGCGCCGCCCCCCCCCTATTGCTCTAAAAAAAAAAAAAAGTGTGCCCCCCCCCCATATAGCCATAAAAAGAAAAAGCATGCGCGCGCCATAGGCGCGCGCGCTCCCGACAAGGGTGTGTGGCCTGATTAAAATGGGCGTGGTCTCATTAAAGTGGGCATGGCCTCATCTGATATCATCACACCCACCACAGTGGGGAAAAAATTAAAATAAAAAAGTCCCCTTACACAGCGCGGCAGGCAGGTGTCCCCATTTTACACAGCGCGGCAGGCAGGTGCCCCCATATTACACAGCGCGGCAGGCAGGTGTCCCCATTTTACACAGCGCGGCAGGCAGGTGTCCCCATTTTACACAGCGCGGAAGGCTGGTATCCCCATTTTACAAAGTACGCAGGCAGGTATCCCCATTTTACAAAGTACAGCAGGCAGGTATCCCCATTTTACACAGCACGGCAGGCAGATATCCCCATTTTACACAGTACGCAGGCAGGTGCCCCCATATTACACAGTACGCAGGCAGGTGCCCCCATATTACACAGTGTGGCAGGCAGGTGCCCCCATATTACACAGTGTGGCAGGCAGGTGCCCCCATATTACACAGTACGCAGGCAGGTGCCCCCATATTACACAGTGTGGCAGGCAGGTGCCCCCATATTACACAGTACGCAGGCAGGTGCCCCCATATTACACAGTGTGGCAGGCAGGTGCCCCCATATTACACAGTACGCAGGCAGGTGCCCCCACATTACACAGTACGCAGGCAGATGCCCCCATATTACACAGTACGCAGGCAGGTGCCCCCATATTACACAGTGTGGCAGGCAGGTATCCCCATAGGCAGGTGCCCCCATATTACACAGTGTGGCAGGCAGGTATCCCCATAGGCAGGTGCCCCCATATTACACAGTGTGGCAGGCAGGTATCCCCATAGGCAGGTGCCCCCATATTACACAGTGTGGCAGGCAGGTATCCCCATAAGCAGGTGCCCCCATTTTACACAGTGCGGCAGGCAGGTTTCAAGCTGAGGAGAAGGAAGGGGGAGAGGGGGGGGAGAGAGAGAGAATACTTACGTCTTCCCTCTCTTCGGTCCCGCCGCCTCACGTCCCTCGCGCCGGCCGCCTCCTCCTTCTTCTTGCTTCTCCTTCTCGCCTCTCCCGAGCGCTCCTGCTCGGGAGGCGGGGCTTTGCGGAATGACGCGTTTGCGTCGTGACGTCACGACGCAACGCGTCATTCCGCGAAACTCCGCCCCCCGAGCAGGAGCGCTCAGGAGAGGCGAGAAGGAGTAACATAGTGCCGCGGCGGGCGCCCCGTGCGGTTGCACGGCTCGCCCGCCCCTAGAAACGGCACTGATTATATAGGAGGAGTACAGTGCAGAGTTTTGTTGACCAGTGACTACCAGTATTATACGTTCTCTGCCTGAAAAACGCTCCATATCTGTGCTGCATTGTAGTATATAGTAGGAGTACAGTGCATAATTTTGCTGACCACCAGTATATAATATATAGAAGTACGGTACAGAAGGCCACTGCTCTACCTACCTCTGTGTCGTCAAGTATACTATCCATCCATACCTGTGGTGCATTTCAGTTTTGCACAGTTTGCTGACCACCAGTATATAATATATAGCAGTATGGTACAGAAGGCCACTGCTCTACCTACCTCTGTGTCATCAAGTATACTATCCATCCATACCTGTGGTGCATTTCAGTTTTGCACAGTTTGCCGACCACCAGTATATAATATATAGCAGTACGGTACAGAAGGTCACTGCTCTACATACCTCTGTGTCATCAAGTATACTATCCATCCATACCTGTGGTGCATTTCAGTTTTGCACAGTTTGCTGACCACCAGTATATAGTATATAGCAGTACGGTACAGTAGGCCACTGCTCTACCTACCTCTGTGTCGTCAAGTATACTATCCATCCATACCTGTGGTGCATTTCAGTTTTCCACAGTTTGCTGACCACCAGTATATAATATATAGCAGTATGGTACAGAAGGCCACTGCTCTACCTACCTCTGTGTCGTCAAGTATACTATCCATCCATAACTGTGGTGCATTTCAGTTTTGCAAAGTTTGCTGACCACCAGTATATAGTATATAGCAGTATGGTACAGTAGGCCACTGCTCTACCTACCTCTGTGTCGTCAAGTATACTATCCATCCATACCTGTGGTGCATTTCAGTTGTGCGCAAAATATATAGTAGTAGGCCATTGCTATTGATACTGGCATATAATTCCACACATTAAAAAACGGAGAACAAAAATGTGGAGGGTAAAATAGGGAAAGATCAAGATCCACTTCCACCTCGTGCTGAAGCTGCTGCCACTAGTCATGGCCGAGACGATGAAATACCATTAACGTCGTCTGCCAAGGCCGATGCCCAATGTAATAGTAGAGAGAATGTAAAATCCAAAAAACAAAAGTTCAGTAAAATGACCCAAAAATCAAAATTAAAAGCGTCTGAGGAGAAGTGTAAACTTGCCAATATGCCATTTACGACACGGAGTGGCAAGGAACGGCTGAGGCCCTGGCCTATGTTCATGGCTAGTGGTTCAGATTCACATGAGGATGGAAGCACTCATCCTCTCACTAGAAAACTGCAGTGCCACTCCTAGATGGGCCAGGTGTTTGTGTCGGCCACTTGTGTCACTTAGCTTAGCCATCCAGCGACCTTGGTACACCTCTTTTTTTCTTTGCATCATGTGCTGTTTTGGGACTATTTTTTTGAAGTGCCATCCTGCCTGACACTGCAGTGCCACTCCTAGATGGGACAGGTGTTTGTGTCGGCCACTTGTGTCGCTTAGCTTAGCCATCCAGCAACCTTGGTGCACCTCTTTTTTTCTTTGCATCATGTGCTGTTTGGGGACTATTTTTTAAATCTGCCATCCTGTCTGACACTGCAGTGCCACTCCTAGATGGGCCAGGTGTTTGTGTCGGCCACTTGGGTCGCTTAGCTTAGTAACACAGCTACCTCATTGCGCCTCTTTTTTTCTTTGCATAATGTGCTGTTTGGGGACTATTTTTTTGAAGTGCCATCCTGCCTGACACTGCAGTGCCACTCCTAGATGAGCCAGGTGTTTGTGTCAGCCACTTGTGTCGCTTAGCTTAGCCATCCAGTGACCTTGGTGCACCTCTTTTTTTCTTTGCATCATGTGCTGTTTGGGGACTATTTTTTTGAAGTGCCATCCTGCCTGACACTGCAGTGCCACTCCTAGATGGGCCAGGTGTTTGTGTCGGCCACTTGGGTCGCTTAGCTTAGTCATCCAGCGACCTCGGTGCAAATTTTAGGACTAAAAATAATATTGTGAGGTGTGAGGTGTTCAGAATAGACTGAAAATTTGTGTAAATTATGGTTATTGAGGTTAATAATACTCGTAGGTGTGCGCAGGGGGGGGGTGCCTGGTGCGCACAGGCACCCCCTAATGTCTGGCACCCCGATCTCACATGCCTGATGCAGAAATCGCCGAGCAAGCTGATTACTGTCCCCTCTGCGCTGCACCCTGTCAGGACTGTATTACTGACCGGACGCCTGGGTTAATCAAGGGTGCCACTGCCACCGGCTTTCAAACTCCCGGCTCCACCTCCATGTACAAAAACAGCGTGATGTGATGTGATGACGTCATGCTGCTCGCGCGCACACCCGCCACATGCCCACCTCTCTCCTTCCTTCCTATGCCAGCGCCAGCCACTGATGAGGAGCAGCATGCAGCCAGCTTTCCACTTAGGAAGACAAATTCAATACTGGCAGGCGGTCGGCAGCAACATTGACACGCCACTCGTTTTTCCATCAGCAGCAGTACTAGTCTGCGACTGTCAGTGTCAGTGAGTGACTGACTTGTAAATAAGCTGCTGCAGCTTGCAGAGGAAAGAGAGGGGGAGCAAGACCAGGCTGAGGAGGAGCAGTGTAATTGCAGTGAGTGCCATCAGGGATGTTTGTTTGGTGCACACCACAACATCTGACAATGTATCTGCTTTATTAGGATTGGTACAAGGGTGGATATTTTATATTGCGTTGACCGTCAATAGATGGTGCTAGACACACCCAAAAGGCGGTGCTAGACACACCCCTCCGACAGTGCACCCCCTAATAAAATGTGCTGCGCACGCCTATGATAATACTATGGGATCAAAATGACCCCCAAATTCTATGATTTAAGCTGTTTTTGAGGGTTTTTTGTAAAAAAACACCCGAATCCAAAACACACCCGAATCCGACAAAAAATTTTCAGGGTGGTTTTGCCAAAACGCGTCCGAATACAAAACACGGCTGCGGAACCGAATCCAAAACCAAAACACAAAACCCGAAAAATTTCCGGTGCACATCACTAGCCATAATTTGTGCTGTTTGTTGCATATCAAATTAATCAGTGTGTCTTCTGAAGCAGATTTTGTGCAACACATTGTGACTAAGATGCACATTCATGCTAAAAAGACACTCAGCACAAGCTGAGTCGCATGGGACCTGGTGTACCCTGATTGTCCATTCAGGGGTCTGGAATCATGTGTGACAAGGCAACTGTGCAGGGGTGGGGAAATGTATTTCAATGCTGTTGTGCAAGGAAGAGGGGTGACATGTGACAATGCAGCTGTGCAGGATGATGGAGAAACGTGTGATAGGCTGCTGTGAGGTGAAACATATGATAAGGTTGCTGTTCAGGAGGGACATGTGAGAAAGCACTGCTTGGGGGATGGAACATGTTTTATTGGCTGCTATGCAGTTGACTGAAACAGTTGGTTTGGTGGGGCAGATGCATTAAGCCTGGAGAAGGCATAAAGAAGTGATAAAGCAGTGATAAGTGCAAGGTGATAACGCACCAGCCTATCAGCTCATAACTGTCAATTTACATATTGGAGCTGATTGGCTGCTGCGTTATCACCTAGCACTTATCACCGCTTTATCACATCTTTATGCCTTCTCCATGCTTGAAACATCTGCCCCAGTGTGTGGAGTACTGTTTAACTTTTTTCAGTCTGCATTTTCTAATTGTGTTAATTACCTTGCTCACCATCCTTTGAGGCTGTTTACTGTACATCTCTATGACTATGATATAATTTTTAGGGATGAGCGGGTTCGGTTCCTCGGAATCCGAACCCGCCCGAACTTCATGTTTTTTTACACGGGTCCGAGCGACTCGGATCTTCCCGCCTTGCTCGGTTAACCCGAGCGCGCTCGAACGTCATCATCCCGCTGTCGGATTCTCGCGAGGCTCGGATTCTATCGCGAGACTCGGATTCTATATAAGGAGCCGCGCGTCGCCGCCATTTTCACACGTGCATTGAGATTCATAGGGAGAGGACGTGGCTGGCGTCCTCTCCGTTTATAGAGAAGAGAGTGAGACAGTAGAGAGAGACACAGTAGTAATTTTGGAGAGCATTAGGAGGAGTACTAGTTACTTGCTGAAGTGATAGATAGTGTGACTGTATATTATCTGACTTGTGGGGGAGACACTGACAGTGGGGAGCAGTTAGAGTCTGAGAGCAGGACTCAGGAGTACATATAACGTACAGTGCACACTTTTGCTGCCAGAGTGCCACACTGCCATTGTGACCACACTGACCACCAGTATAATATATATTGTGATTGTCTGCTTAGGAGTACTACTTGCAAGTTGCTGATAGTGTGACCAGTGACCTGACCACCAGTCACCACCAGTTTAATATATATATATATATATATATATATATATATATATATATAATTGTATATAATATATATATAATATTGTATACCACCTACCCGTGGTTTTTTTTTTTCTTTCTTCTTTATACATACTACTATAGTAGCTTACTGTAGCAGTCTGCGGTGCTGCTGAGCTGACAGTGTCCAGCAGGTCCGTCATCAGTCATTACATAATAAATATATATACCTGTCCGGCTGCAGTACTAGTGATATTATATATATATATATATATTGATTTCATCTCATTATCATCCAGTCTATATTAGCAGCAGACACAGTACGGTAGTCCACGGCTGTAGCTACCTCTGTGTCGGCAGTCGCTCGTCCATCCATAATTGTATACCACCTACCCGTGGTTTTTTTTTTCTTTCTTCTTTATACATACTACTATAGTAGCTTACTGTAGCAGTCTGCGGTGCTGCTGAGCTGACAGTGTCCAGCAGGTCCGTCATCAGTCATTACATAATAAATATATATACCTGTCCGGCTGCAGTACTAGTGATATTATATATATATATATATATATTGATTTCATCTCATTATCATCCAGTCTATATTAGCAGCAGACACAGTACGGTAGTCCACGGCTGTAGCTACCTCTGTGTCGGCAGTCGCTCGTCCATCCATAATTGTATACCACCTACCCGTGGTTTTTTTTTTTCTTTCTTCTTTATACATACTACTATAGTAGCTTACTGTAGCAGTCTGCGGTGCTGCTGAGCTGACTGTGTCCAGCAGGTCCGTCATCAGTCATTACATAATAAATATATCTACCTGTCCGGCTGCAGTACTAGTGTGATATAATATATATTGATTTCATCTCATTATCATCCAGTCTATATTAGCAGCAGACACAGTACGGTAGTCCACGGCTGTAGCTACCTCTGTGTCGGCAGTCGCTGGTCCATCCATAATTGTATACCACCTACCCGTGTTTTTTTTTTTTTCTTTCTTCTTTATACATACTACTATAGTAGCTTACTGTAGCAGTCTGCGGTGCTGCTAAGCTGACAGTGTCCAGCAGGTCCGTCATCAGTCATTACATAATAAATATATCTACCTGTCCGGCTGCAGTACTAGTGTGATATAATATATATTGATTTCATCTCATTATCATCCAGTCTATATTAGCAGCAGACACAGTACGGTAGTCCACGGCTGTAGCTACCTCTGTGTCGGCAGTCGCTCGTCCATCCATAATTGTATACCACCTACCCGTGGTTTTTTTTTTTCTTTCTTCTTTATACATACTACTATAGTAGCTTACTGTAGCAGTCTGCGGTGCTGCTGAGCTGACAGTGTCCAGCAGGTCCGTCATCAGTCATTACATAATAAATATATCTACCTGTCCGGCTGCAGTACTAGTGTGATATAATATATATTGATTTCATCTCATTATCATCCAGTCTTTATTAGCAGCAGACACAGTACGGTAGTCCACGGCTGTAGCTACCTCTGTGTCGGCAGTCGCTCGTCCATCCATAAGTATACTAGTATCCATCCATCTCCATTGTTTATCTGAGGTGCCTTTTAGTTGTGCCTATTAAAATATGGAGAACAAAAATGTTGAGGTTCCAAAATCAGGGAAAGATCAAGATCCACTTCCACCTCGTGCTGAAGCTGCTGCCACTAGTCATGGCCGAGACGATGAAATGCCAGCAACGTCGTCTGCCAAGGCCGATGCCCAATGTCATAGTACAGAGCATGTAAAATCCAAAACACCAAATATCAGTAAAAAAAGGACTCCAAAATCTAAAATAAAATTGTCGGAGGAGAAGCGTAAACTTGCCAATATGCCATTTACCACACGGAGTGGCAAGGAACGGCTGAGGCCCTGGCCTATGTTCATGGCTAGTGGTTCAGCTTCACATGAGGATGGAAGCACTCAGCCTCTCGCTAGAAAAATGAAAAGACTCAAGCTGGCAAAAGCACCGCAAAGAACTGTGCGTTCTTCGAAATCCCAAATCCACAAGGAGAGTCCAATTGTGTCGGTTGCGATGCCTGACCTTCCCAACACTGGACGTGAAGAGCATGCGCCTTCCACCATTTGCACGCCCCCTGCAAGTGCTGGAAGGAGCACCCGCAGTCCAGTTCCTGATAGTCAGATTGAAGATGTCAGTGTTGAAGTACACCAGGATGAGGAGGATATGGGTGTTGCTGGCGCTGGGGAGGAAATTGACAAGGAGGATTCTGATGGTGAGGTGGTTTGTTTAAGTCAGGCACCCGGGGAGACACCTGTTGTCCGTGGGAGGAATATGGCCGTTGACATGCCTGGTGAAAATACCAAAAAAATCAGCTCTTCGGTGTGGAAGTATTTCAACAGAAATGCGGACAACATTTGTCAAGCCGTGTGTTGCCTTTGTCAAGCTGTAATAAGTAGGGGTAAGGACGTTAACCACCTCGGAACATCCTCCCTTATACGTCACCTGCAGCGCATTCATAATAAGTCAGTGACAAGTTCAAAAACTTTGGGCGACAGCGGAAGCAGTCCACTGACCAGTAAATCCCTTCCTCTTGTAACCAAGCTCACGCAAACCACCCCACCAACTCCCTCAGTGTCAATTTCCTCCTTCCCCAGGAATGCCAATAGTCCTGCAGGCCATGTCACTGGCAATTTTGACGATTCCTCTCCTGCCTGGGATTCCTCCGATGCATCCTTGCGTGTAACGCCTACTGCTGCTGGCGCTGCTGTTGTTGCTGCTGGGAGTCGATGGTCATCCCAGAGGGGAAATCGTAAGACCACTTTTACTACTTCCACCAAGCAATTGACTGTCCAACAGTCCTTTGCGAGGAAGATGAAATATCACAGCAGTCATCCTGCTGCAAAGTGGATAACTGAGGCCTTGGCATCCTGGGTGGTGAGAAACGTGGTTCCGGTATCCATCATTACTGCAGAGCCAACTAGAGACTTGTTGGAGTGACTGTGTCCCCGGTACCAAATACCATCTAGGTTCCATTTCTCTAGGCAGGCGATACCGAAAATGTACACAGACCTCAGAAAAAGAGTCACCAGTGTCCTAAAAAATGCAGCTGTACCCAATGTCCACTTAACCACGGACATGTGGACAAGTGGAGCAGGGCAGGGTCAGGACTATATGACTGTGACAGCCCACTGGGTAGATGTATGGACTCCCGCCGCAAGAACAGCAGCGGCGGCACCAGTAGCAGCATCTCGCAAACGCCAACTCTTTCCTAGGCAGGCTACGCTTTGTATCACCGGTTTCCAGAATACGCACACAGCTGAAAACCTCTTACGGCAACTGAGGAAGATCATCGCGGAATGGCTTACCCCAATTGGACTCTCCTGTGGATTTGTGGCATCGGACAACGCCAGCAATATTGTGTGTGCATTAAATCTGGGCAAATTCCAGCACGTCCCATGTTTTGCACATACCTTGAATTTGGTGGTGCAGAATTTTTTAAAAAACGACAGGGGCGTGCAAGAGATGCTGTCGGTGGCCAGAAGAATTGCGGGACACTTTCGGCGTACAGGCACCACGTACAGAAGACTGGAGCAACACCAAAAACGCCTGAACCTGCCCTGCCATCATCTGAAGCAAGAAGTGGTAACGAGGTGGAATTCAACCCTATATATGCTTCAGAGGTTGGAGGAGCAGCAAAAGGCCATTCAAGCTTATACAATTCAGCACGATATAGGAGGTGGAATGCACCTGTCTCAAGCGCAGTGGAGAATGATTTCAACGTTGTGCAAGGTTCTGCTGCCCTTTGAACTTGCCACACGTGAAGTCAGTTCAGACACTGCCAGCCTGAGTCAGGTCATTCCCCTCATCAGGCTTTTGCAGAAGAAGCTAGAGACATTGAAGGAGGAGCTAACACAGAGCGATTCCGCTAGGCATGTGGGACTTGTGGATGGAGCCCTTAATTCGCTTAACAAGGATTCACGGGTAGTCAATTTGTTGAAATCAGAGCACTACATTTTGGCCACCGTGCTCGATCCTAGATTTAAAACCTACCTTGAATCTCTCTTTCCGGCAGACACAAGTCTGCTGGGGTTCAAAGACCTGCTGGTGAGAAAATTGTCAAGTCAAGCGGAACGCGACCTGTCAACATCTCCTCCTTCACATTCTCCCGCAACTGGGGGTGCGAGGAAAAGGCTCAGAATTCCGAGCCCACCCGCTGGCGGTGATGCAGGGCAGTCTGGAGCGACTGCTGATGCTGACATCTGGTCCGGACTGAAGGACCTGTCAACGATTACGGACATGTCGTCTACTGTCACTGCATATGATTCTCTCCCCATTGAAAGAATGGTGGAGGATTATATGAGTGACCGCATCCAAGTAGGCACGTCACACAGTCCGTACTTATACTGGCAGGAAAAAGAGGCAATTTGGAGGCCCTTGCACAAACTGGCTTTATTCTACCTAAGTTGCCCTCCCACAAGTGTGTACTCCGAAAGAGTGTTTAGTGCCGCCGCTCACCTTGTCAGCAATCGGCGTACGAGGTTACTTCCAGAAAATGTGGAGAAGATGATGTTCATTAAAATGAATTATAATCAATTCCTCCGTGGAGACATTGACCAGCAGCAATTGCCTCCACAAAGTACACAGGGAGCTGAGATGGTGGATTCCAGTGGGGACGAATTGATAATCTGTGAGGAGGGGGATGTACACGGTGATATATCGGAGGATGATGATGAGGTGGACATCTTGCCTCTGTAGAGCCAGTTTGTGCAAGGAGAGATTAATTGCTTCTTTTTTGGGGGGGGGTCCAAACCAACCCGTCATTTCAGTCACAGTCGTGTGGCAGACCCTGTCACTGAAATGATGGGTTGGTTAAAGTGTGCATGTCCTGTTTATACAACATAAGGGTGGGTGGGAGGGCCCAAGGACAATTCCATCTTGCACCTCTTTTTTCTTTAATTTTTCTTTGCGTCATGTGCTGTTTGGGGAGTGTTTTTTGGAAGGGCCATCCTGCGTGACACTGCAGTGCCACTCCTAGATGGGCCAGGTGTTTGTGTCGGCCACTAGGGTCGCTTATCTTACTCACACAGCTACCTCATTGCGCCTCTTTTTTTCTTTGCGTCATGTGCTGTTTGGGGAGTGTTTTTTGGAATGGCCATCCTGCGTGACACTGCAGTGCCACTCCTAGATGGGCCCGGTGTTTGTGTCGGCCACTAGGGTCGCTTATCTTACTCACACAGCTACCTCATTGCGCCTCTTTTTTTCTTTGCGTCATGTGCTGTTTGGGGAGTGTTTTTTGGAAGGGCCATCCTGCGTGACACTGCAGTGCCACTCCTAGATGGGCCCGGTGTTTGTGTCGGCCACTAGGGTCGCTTATCTTACTCACACAGTCAGCTACCTCATTGTGCCTCTTTTTTTCTTTGCGTCATGTGCTGTTTGGGGAGGGTTTTTTGGAAGGGCCATCCTGCGTGACACTGCAGTGCCACTCCTAGATGGGCCCGGTGTTTGTGTCGGCCACTAGGGTCGCTTATCTTACTCACACAGCTACCTCATTGCGCCTCTTTTTTTCTTTGCGTCATGTGCTGTTTGGGGAGTGTTTTTTGGAAGGGCCATCCTGCGTGACACTGCAGTGCCACTCCTAGATGGGCCCGGTGTTTGTGTCGGCCACTAGGGTCGCTTATCTTACTCACACAGCTACCTCATTGTGCCTCTTTTTTTCTTTGCGTCATGTGCTGTTTGGGGAGTGTTTTTTGGAAGGGACATCCTGCGTGACACTGCAGTGCCACTCCTAGATGGGCCCGGTGTTTGTGTCGGCCACTAGGGTCGCTTATCTTACTCACACAGCTACCTCGGTGCAAATTTTAGGACTAAAAATAATATTGTGAGGTGTGAGGTATTCAGAATAGACTGAAAATGAGTGGAAATTATGGTTTTTGAGGTTAATAATACTTTGGGATCAAAATGACCCCCAAATTCTATGATTTAAGCTGTTTTTTAGGGTTTTTTGAAAAAAACACCCGAATCCAAAACACACCCGAATCCGACAAAAAAAATTCGGTGAGGTTTTGCCAAAACGCGGTCGAACCCAAAACACGGCCGCGGAACCGAACCCAAAACCAAAACACAAAACCCGAAAAATTTCAAGTGCACATCTCTAATAATTTTTGAGCTTGCCAATACACATAAAACCTACAATCCTGTTTGATTTCTAACTGAAATGGCAGGTTCATGTCCTTATGAGAAACAAAAAAAAAATGTGATCATAATTTATTAAACTCTCATAAAGGTTTGGCTTTTGCTTTCATGTCTTGTGAATTCATGCTCAGAGTACTGAAAATGTGCTCATAATAGAGATGAGCTAAATGATCAAAGTTCTGTAAAATGTTGTGTTTTATTATCTTTTACTTATATAGCACCAACATATTACACAACACATGTATGCACTCAAACAGGGCATGATTCAGAGCCCAACGCAATCCGCATACAGGGCCTGATTCTGCTAAAGCTAAAAAGCAGCAAATGGGCAAAACTATGGAGGTCATTCCGAGTCGTTCGCTCTGAAAATTTCTTCGCATCGCAGCGTTTTTCCGCTTAGTGCGCATGCGCAATGTCCGCACTGCGACTGCGCCAAGTAAATTTGCTATGAAGTTTGGATTTTTACTCACGGCTTTTTCTTCGCTCAGGCGATCGTAGTGTGATTGACAGGAAATGGGTGTTACTGGGCGGAAACAGGCCATTTTATGGGCGTGTGGGAAAAAACGCTACCATTTCCGGAAAAAACGCGGCAGTGGCTGGAGAAATGGAGGAGTGTCTGGGCGAACGCTGGGTGTGTTTGTGACGTCAAACCAGGAACGATAAGCACTGAACTGATCGCAGATGCCGAGTAAGTCTGAAGCTACTCTGAAACTGCTACGAGATGTGTAATCGCAATATTGCAAATCTTTCGTTCGCAATTTTAAGAAGCTAAGATTCACTCCCAGTAGGCGGCGGCTTAGCGTGTGCAATACTGCTAAAATCGCCTTGCGAGCGAACAACTCGGAATGAGGGCCTATGTTGCATTGCGGGGGGGGGGGGGAATGTGACTTGCAGAGAGATTTAGATTTGGGTGGGGTGTGTTCTGAAATCTAATTGCAATGTAAAAATGAAGCTGGTTAACATTTGTGGGCAACATGCGAAAGCAGTCAGTATTACCCAGGACAGAAAAAATATACAGTAAATGTATTTGCTCCCCTTGCATGGTAACATGGTTTGTTCCAGACACAAAGTTACATGCTTTTTTTTTTTGCTTTACTTACAAATCTGAATCAGGCCTACAGTGCTGATGTTCACATAGTTGAGTGATTCATTGCGCTGTGCATACACAAAAATTCTAAAAGGTCCTATGGCACACGCATAGGCTGGACAGAGTGTACAGTATGCACAAAGGAGCTTCTGCAATCGAGACAGATGGTATTGGAAATGTTGTGGAAAAGTGATGGGTGTTCCTGGGCGGTGACTGGGAGATGGCTAGAAATGAATACAAAAATGGTCCACTCTGTGGAAGTATCGTGGGCTTGTCAATGTAAGCTGCTGTGTTCACTGCCATAGGCCTGGTGCAAGTTTGGACGGTGCGACAGATGGTGGCATATAAGGATAAGCCAATCGGTACTACAGTGTGCATAGACACTAAAAGGGGCGCTTCAGACCTTGCACCAGCCACCTGGATGTACACAAGGGATGGAGTTTGTAGCAGCATTTGCATAAAGGCACAAATAGGCATAGAGGCAGCTTTGTGACTCAGAATCAGACCCACAGTCACAAACAAACACAGTAATTTTCTAATTATTCTATTATTATCTTTTAGGACTGTAGGAGAAAACCAATGCTGAAAAGACAGATTTTATTTTTTGTACAAAGTCCACATAAATATTTCTCTTGTTGGGAGAGAGTATATGGTCACAGAAATTCACATATTTCTGTAGCTGAATTATGCCTTGTATTCCATGCAGAATTCATCCTATCACATTCAGAATTCACCCTATGATTTATGTTCCACTGGGAGGTCTCCCAAATTATAACCTAAGCACGCACAAAGAACAAATTGACACCATCAACTCCTGCGCTCTATTTATAGACTATAAAACTGCAAAGTGTAGAATTAACAAACAATGTGGAGGATGACACGCTGCTGAATGGTAAAGGTAGAGATATACTTGAAGATTGTATTACTGGAACTCTATACCTCTGTGAAATTGATTCACTTGAAATGTGGCTGTAACTTCGTTCATCTCTAGCGCCTATCTTTTTGCAACATAGAGCATACAGTACTTTAAGATAAAAAGAAAAGCATCTTCTTAATCCTGCTGCAGTAGTACATCTAAGAAATAACACCGAATAGGTCATCCTTCTTTCATTAACCTCTGCCGCTTTGGGAGTTGAGTATAAGGAATAGTAACATCAAGTTGGTTTTGCTTGGACAGACATAGTTTGCTTGAAGGATGTCCCTTAATGGTAAGAATTAATGCAAAGTAATAATGTTTCAGAATCTTTTGCTATAAGTTTTCAAAAGGAATTACACTTTTAAAGATTTCAAAATGGTTAAAGGACAGTTTTTCTGTGTTAAATTGGCTGTGTCGTGTAGTTTTGAGGCATTCGGTGGTAATCCTGCCAAGTTCAATTTCCCCTACTGACCATAAAATTGTGCTTATTTTGTGAAAGTGAAATAGGGTAAGGCAAACATCTTCTCCTTGCAAATTGTTCTCATAAGATTCTCAGAGTATTTATTGGCAAACTGCAGATCTGCTGCTGATTTCTCCTAATGTGTATAGATAAGTGACAACAAATGTGAATTTTATGTCTTGTCAGTGTATCCTTCCTAATTGCTAAGAGAACATCATCCTGCATAAACCTAAAAAAAAATCAGGTACAAATATATCAACAATATATATATATATATATATATATATATTCGTTTATTAGTTTATTAAAGAAATCTAAGTTTAAAATGTGCGAATATATCATCTGTGCAAATAATTGTAAAGTAAAGATAATACTGTGATGAGGTCAGTGTTTTTAAACGTTCATTACAAGGAGGCCATTGGAAATTTTGGATTTATAATACAGCAAGGCTTATTAACTAGCACCTTCAATATCTAATGGTTGACAAGTTTACTATGGGGATCATTCTGAGTTGATCGCAGCCAGCAACTTTTTGCTGCTGCTGCGATCAACTAGTACACGCCTATGGGGGAGTGTATTTTAGCTTAGCAGGGCTGCGATCGCTTGTGCAGCCCTGCTAAGCTAAAAAAAAATCAAGTAAAACAAGACTAGCCCTGGACATACTTATCCTGTGAGACGATCTCAGCGATGTTTGGGCCAGCTTTGACGTCAGCCATCTGCCCTCCGTTCTTCTGGACATGCCTGCATTTTGAAATCCACTCCCCGAAAATGACTGAAAACACTTCGCTGCCACCCAGGACCACCTTCTTCCTGTCAATCTTCTTGCGGTCGGCTCTGCGACTGCTTTGTTCATTCTTCTTGACGTAACCCGGCGACCCCTGTCACCGGGCAACGTTGCGCACGTGCAGTGCATCCGCCGTGCATGAGCATTCCAGACCTGTTCGTACCGCAGGGACAAACCGCTGCGTGCGAACAGGTCGGAATGACCCCCCATAGCAGGCAGACAAGGACATTTACCATTAATTTCTCCTAGACAATGATGGGGGTGCCATTATTATACTGTATGTAAGACAGCCAGGCCCAAGAGAATCTAATTTTGCTTTGCCTCAATAGATTTTTAAGAATACCTGCCACTAAAGGAAGGCAATCTGTCTCAAGTTCCTCCACAGCATGTAGTCTTAATAGTAAACTGAATTTAAGGTAGCTAGCTTTAGATTTAATTACTGTTTTTGTACTGTACGGGTCCCTAGATGCACCATTAAGAGAGAACTTGGTGACAATGGTTGTATATTGTTTCATTTTATTGTTAAATAAGATTCAAATGTGCATACACCATATGCTTATTTTCTTAGCATAGACTGTTTATCAGGGATAGTCGAGGAAGATTTCCATTGTGTATTAAAGAGTTTGTAAATTTGTATTTTCAGGATTGGAGCATACTCTAAATAATACATTTGGTAGCCCAAAAAAAGATGAATGTAAGCAGCAAATATGGGGGGTCATTCCGAGTTGTTCACTCGGTAAAAATCTTCGCATCGCAGCGATTTTCCGCAAAATGCGCATGCGCAATGTCCGCACTGCGACTGCGCCAAGTAAATTTGCTATGCACTTAGGAATTTTACTCACGGCATTTTCATCGTTCTGGCGATCGTAATGTGATTGACAGGAAATGGGTGTTACTGGGCGGAAACAGGCCGTTTTATGGGCGTGTGGGAAAAAACGCTACCGTTTCCGGAAAAAACGCAGGAGTGGCCAGAGAAACGGGGGAGTGTCTGGGCGAACGCTGGGTGTGTTTGTGACGTCAAACCAGGAACGACAAGCAGTGAAATGATCGCAGATGCCGAGTAAGTCTGGAGCTACTCAGAAACTGCTACGAGGTGTGTAATCGCAATATTGCGAATACATCGTTCGCAATTTTAAGATGCTAAGATTCACTCCCAGTAGGCGGCGGCTTAGCATGAGCAAATCTGCTAAAATCCACTTGCGAGCGAACAACTCGGAATGACCCCCATAGTATTTTAAAGTCACTTCTATTTTATGGAGTAAAAATATAGCATGGCGTGTTAAGGAAAGAAGAATAAAACACATTTAGTTGGATGGGACCATAAGGTGTCCACAAGTACCCATCCCTTTCCTTCCATTATTTATAAGTTAGATTTCAGCTTTTAGACTACACTACACATACTCCATCTACCCTCTCCCCCAGGACATACACTACCTGCCATACTCACACTCCCCACCCCACCCTGGGCATACACTAAATCTCCTCCTGACATACCTGTACAATCTAAACCTCAGCCTCTGGGACATACACTATACATTTGACACGGTGGTGGTCACTGCTTTTGTCTCCTCCTTGCTGTTGCCGACTCCCAGCGAAGAGGAAGCATCATTTTCAATCCAATATAGCAGATGTGAAACTGCTATGTATGAATGCAGCTATTTCCCATCGGCCATTTTGGATTGAAAGAGAGGCTGCAGGTACTGTATATCTTCCGATATGAGAGCCGGTAACAGCTGGAAGGAGATGTTTTAGCTAGCACACTTCTTGTACATGCCTATGTTAGGTCTGTGTTATAAAAAGAACAACAAAACCAAAGTAATGTGACATGCTTTGTGTGACTGAGGTGAGTTGATTTGAGAGTAGTAAATCCTGTATTTGCGGCTTTAAGTCACTATTTTGTATTATAAGAAGTACATACCCTTATGTATATCACATATTGTGTTAACAGAAAGGAATAGTGTGTTTATGTGTATACGTTTTACCTGATTGGTTTTGTCTTCAGTGCTACAGTGAGTTTAGTTGTAGTTAAAGGAAATATCAATTTGTTAGACAATCAGAGAATCAGAGAATGTTGCGCTTTCTGACTTTCCATTTCCTGATCCGCTGGGTTTCATCTGTAGCTGTATGGGGCTTTGATTGTCTGGTTGACTTTTGCCATGTGCTTTGCTTTATGTCTATGAATTCCTTGTACATATTTGAAATTGTGAAGCTAAAAATGATATAGGCACCACTGCTTTCCTGTAAATAGATGCTAATACAGGTTGAGTATCCATTATCCAAAATGCTTGGGACCAGAGGTATTTTGGATATCGGATTTTTCCGTATTTTGGAATAATTGCATACCATAATGAGATATCATGGTGATGGGACCAAAATATAAGCACAGAATGCATTTATGTTACATATACACCTTATACACACAGCCTGAAGGTTATTTTAGACAATATTTTTTTATAACTTTGTGCATTAAACAAAGTGTGTATATATTCACACAATTAATTTATGTTTCATATACACCTTATACACACAGCCTAAGGTCATTTAATACAATATTTTTAATAACTTTGTGTATTAAACAAAGTTTGTGTACATTGAGCCATCAAAAAACAAAGGTTTCACTATCTCACTCTCACTCAAAAAAGTCAGTATTTCGGAATATTCCGTATTTCGGAATATTTGGATATGGAATACTCAACCTGTACTAGCAAAAAAAAAGTCATTCTATTTTGGAAAACTTCATTTTTCATTCCTAACTGTAATGGCATGAAATGACATGAATAATATTAAAGTGATTTACTGACAAGGACATAGCAAGATAATACTGGGCCCTACAGCAATTTTAAGGGACTCCTTACCCCTAAATCAAATCCCCAACTCTTTTGTGTCTCATTAATTTGAGAGTCACACCAAGTACATAACAGTACACAGCACTACAAACCAATCTGATGCAGGTGACTGAATTATGTATGTCCTGGAAATTGTTAAAACTTGAAACCGATTACTGTCTGAATAAATCAACATGTACTGTAGCTAGTGGGCCTGTGCGCACGCAGATTTTGGGTTTTGCTGCTAATCAGTTGCTGGGCTTTTATGATTTTAAACAGTTTTTTAATGTTATCACATGAACTGATTCATCACAATTCTTCTAGTAAATTATAATTTCAGTTTGCATGAAGGGCCTGGTTATTGCACATGAAATTAATCTTTGTGCAAAATTGGTACACTATGCAAGTGTGCAACTCTGCATGTAGAGATGTACGTATCTTGCACTTGTACCCCTCTCCGTTTGGAGAGAGACGAATTAGGGGGGTAATTCAGACTTGATCGTAGATGAGCTAAATTTAGTACATCTACGATCACTTTCACAGACATGCGGGGGGACGCCCAGCACAGGGCTAGTTTGCCCCACATGTCTGGCTCTGCCCCCCCCCCCCCCCACACACACACACACAGGTTCAAAAGCATCGCATGGTGGCGATGCTTTTGTACCTGTAGAGTAGCTCCATACCAGCGCAGCTCCTGCACGCTGGCAGGGAGCTACCCATCGCTCTCTGGGTCACATCGGCTGCGTGTGATGTCACGCAGCTGCCACAGCCTGCCCTCCACATGGTCCAGGCATGCCTGCGTTGCCCGGGCTGCGCGCCCAAAATGGTAACTCAGCGCTGATGGCCCACCTAGCGAACACCTCTGCATGTAAATCAGGCAGAGGTGATCACTGGGCTGAGATAACGATGCATCTCTGGCATGCTCCAGCGCACTGCGGCGCCTGTGCATTGTGCAGTTCAGACCTGATCGCCCACTATGCGAAAAAGCACAGCAGCGATCAGGTCTGAATTAGCCCCTAGGAGTGTTAACATGTGAGTGTGGTATGGAAAAGGTGCGCAGACACAAGTTAATTGCGCCTCCTAGAGATGTGTCCTATTGAGATACGTTTGGAGTTGATGACTTGGCACCCAGTCCCACCTTTAAATCTGCAACCATTGGCACTTACAGTATAAAAAGAGATTGTTGTCCTTGTTCATCATAATAACACTCACAGCAGAGAAGACTACAGTGTATTCTGCCACAATGCTGTACTATTAGAAAATCATTTATGAAAATGAAAATCTTTCAAGTAATAAACCTAAAGGAATAACTTTCTATACTTGCACACACAGTTAAAGTTTATATATTATCCAAAAAAAGATGTAATGCATTCATTGTGCGTAAAATAATATAAAATTATTGTATAATGACACTGTATGTAAAATAGTTTAATCACCCAAAAGATAGATTAGTTACTACCGAATAGCATTCAGCCCTAAATCAGTCCTAATTAGAGATGAGCGGGTTCGGTTCCTCGGAATCCGAACCCGCCCGAACTTCATGTTTTTTTTCACGGGTCCGAGCGACTCGGATCTTCCCGCCTTGCTCGGTTAACCCGAGCGCGCCCGAACGTCATCATGACGCTGTCGGATTCTCGCGAGACTCGGATTCTATATAAGGAGCCGCGCGTCGCCGCCATTTTCACACGTGCATTGAGATTGATAGGGAGAGGACGTGGCTGGCGTCCTCTCCATTTAGATTAGAAGAGAGAGAGTGAGATTGATTTGAGACAGAGACACTTGATTTACTGGAGCTTAGGAGTACTGTAGAGAGTGCAGAGTTTAGTAGTGACTGACCACAGTGACCACCAGACAGTGCAGTTTTATTTAATATAATCCGTTCTCTGCCTGAAAAAAACGATACACAGTGACTCAGTCACATACCATATCTGTGTGCACTGCTCAGCCCAGTGTGCTGCATCATCTATGTATATATCTGACTGTGCTCACACAGCTTATAATTGTTGGGGAGACTGGGGAGCAGTGCCAGTTATAGGTTATAGCAGGAGCCAGGAGTACATATTATTAAAATTAAACAGTGCACACTTTTGCTGCAGGAGTGCCACTGCCAGTGTGACTGACCAGTGACCTGACCACACTGACCACCAGTATAGTTAGTAGTATACTATATTGTGATTGCCTGAAAAAGTTAAACACTCGTCGTGTGACATGTGTGGTGTTTTTTTTTTTATTCTATAAAAAACTCATTCTGCTGACAGACAGTGTCCAGCAGGTCCGTCATTATATAATATATACCTGTCCGGCTGCAGTAGTGATATATATATATTTTTTATATCATTATTTATCATCCAGTCGCAGCAGACACAGTACGGTAGTTCACGGCTGTAGCTACCTCTGTGTCGGCACTCGGCAGTCCATCCATAATTGTATACCACCTACCCGTGGTTTTTTTTTTCTTTCTTCTTTATACATACATACTACATCTCTTTATCAACCAGTCTATATTAGCAGCAGACACAGTACAGTAGTCCACGGCTGTAGCTACCTCTGTGTCGGCACTCGGCAGTCCATCCATAATTGTATACCACCTACCCGTGGTTTTTTTTTCTTTCTTCTTTATACATACATACTACATCTCTTTATCAACCAGTCTATATTAGCAGCAGACACAGTACAGTACGGAAGTCCACGGCTGTAGCTACCTCTGTGTCGGCACTCGGCAGTCCGTCCATAATTGTATACCACCTACCCGTGGTTTTTTTTTCTTTCTTCTTTATACATACATACTACATCTCTTTATCAACCAGTCTATATTAGCAGCAGACACAGTACAGTACGGTAGTCCACGGCTGTAGCTACCTCTGTGTCGGCACTCGGCAGTCCGTCCATAATTGTATACCACCTACCCGTGGTTTTTTTTTCTTTCTTCTTTATACATACATACTACATCTCTTTATCAACCAGTATATATTAGCAGCAGACACAGTACAGTAGTCCACGGCTGTAGCTACCTCTGTGTCGGCACTCGGCAGTCCATCCATAATTGTATACCACCTACCCGTGGTTTTTTTTTCTTTCTTCTTTATACATACATACTACATCTCTTTATCAACCAGTCTATATTAGCAGCAGACACAGTACAGTACGGTAGTCCACGGCTGTAGCTACCTCTGTGTCGGCACTCGGCAGTCCGTCCATAATTGTATACCACCTACCCGTGGTTTTTTTTTCTTTCTTCTTTATACATACATACTACATCTCTTTATCAACCAGTCTATATTAGCAGCAGACACAGTACAGTAGTCCACGGCTGTAGCTACCTCTGTGTCGGCACTCGGCAGTCCATCCATAATTGTATACCACCTACCCGTGGTTTTTTTTTTTTCTTTCTTCTTTATACATACTACATCTCATTATCAACCAGTCTATATTAGCAGCAGACACAGTACGGTAGTCCACGGCTGTAGCTACCTCTGTGTCAGCACTCGGCAGTCCGTCCATAATTGTATAAAACCTACCCGTGGTTTTTTTTTCTTTCTTCTTTATACATACTACATCTCATTATCAACCAGTCTATATTAGCAGCAGACACAGTACGGTAGTCCACGGCTGTAGCTACCTCTGTGTCGGCACTCGGCAGTCCATCCATAATTGTATACCACCTACCCGTGGTTTTTTTTTCTTTCTTATTTATACATACTACATCTCATTATCATCCAGTCTATATTAGCAGCAGACACAGTACAGTACGGTAGTCCACGGCTGTAGCTACCTCTGTGTCGGCACTCGGCAGTCCATCCATAATTGTATACCACCTACCCGTGGTTTTTTTTTTCTTTCTTCTTTATACATACTACATCTCATTATCAACCAGTCTACATTAGCAGCAGACACAGTACGGTAGTCCACGGCTGTAGCTACCTCTGTGTCGGCACTCGGCAGTCCATCCATAATTGTATACCACCTACCCGTGGTTTTTTTTTCTTTCTTCTTAATACATACATACTACATCTCTTTATCAACCAGTCTATATTAGCAGCAGACACAGTACAGTAGTCCACGGCTGTAGCTACCTCTGTGTCGGCACTCGGCAGTCCATCCATAATTGTATACCACCTACCCGTGGTTTTTTTTCTTTCTTCTTTATACATACATACTACATCTCATTATCATCCAGTCTATATTAGCAGCAGACACAGTACAGTACAATAGTCCACGGCTGTAGCTACCTCTGTGTCGGCACTCGGCAGTCCATCCATAATTGTATACTAGTATCCATCCATCTCCATTGTTTACCTGAGGTGCCTTTTAGTTGTGCCTATTAAAATATGGAGAACAAAAATGTTGAGGTTCCAAAATTAGGGAAAGATCAAGATCCACTTCCACCTCGTGCTGAAGCTGCTGCCACTAGTCATGGCCGAGACGATGAAATGCCAGCAACGTCGTCTGCCAAGGCCGATGCCCAATGTCATAGTACAGAGCATGTCAAATCCAAAACACCAAATATCAGTAAAAAAAGGACTCCAAAACCTAAAATAAAATTGTCGGAGGAGAAGCGTAAACTTGCCAATATGCCATTTACCACACGGAGTGGCAAGGAACGGCTGAGGCCCTGGCCTATGTTCATGGCTAGTGGTTCAGCTTCACATGAGGATGGAAGCACTCAGCCTCTCGCTAGAAAACTGAAAAGACTCAAGCTGGCAAAAGCACCGCAAAGAACTGTGCGTTCTTCGAAATCCCAAATCCACAAGGAGAGTCCAATTGTGTCGGTTGCGATGCCTGACCTTCCCAACACTGGACGTGAAGAGCATGCGCCTTCCACCATTTGCACGCCCCCTGCAAGTGCTGGAAGGAGCACCCGCAGTCCAGTTCCTGATAGTCAGATTGAAGATGTCAGTGTTGAAGTACACCAGGATGAGGAGGATATGGGTGTTGCTGGCGCTGGGGAGGAAATTGACCAGGAGGATTCTGATGGTGAGGTGGTTTGTTTAAGTCAGGCACCCGGGGAGACACCTGTTGTCCGTGGGAGGAATATGGCCGTTGACATGCCTGGTGAAAATACCAAAAAAATCAGCTCTTCGGTGTGGAAGTATTTCACCAGAAATGCGGACAACATTTGTCAAGCCGTGTGTTCCCTTTGTCAAGCTGTAATAAGTAGGGGTAAGGACGTTAACCACCTCGGAACATCCTCCCTTATACGTCACCTGCAGCGCATTCATAATAAGTCAGTGACAAGTTCAAAAACTTTGGGCGACAGCGGAAGCAGTCCACTGACCAGTAAATCCCTTCCTCTTGTAACCAAGCTCACGCAAACCACCCCACCAACTCCCTCAGTGTCAATTTCCTCCTTCCCCAGGAATGCCAATAGTCCTGCAGGCCATGTCACTGGCAATTCTGACGAGTCCTCTCCTGCCTGGGATTCCTCCGATGCATCCTTGCGTGTAACGCCTACTGCTGCTGGCGCTGCTGTTGTTGCTGCTGGGAGTCGATGGTCATCCCAGAGGGGAAGTCGTAAGCCCACTTGTACTACTTCCAGTAAGCAATTGACTGTCCAACAGTCCTTTGCGAGGAAGATGAAATATCACAGCAGTCATCCTGCTGCAAAGCGGATAACTGAGGCCTTGACAACTATGTTGGTGTTAGACGTGCGTCCGGTATCCGCCGTTAGTTCACAGGGAACTAAACAATTTATTGAGGCAGTGTGCCCCCGTTACCAAATACCATCTAGGTTCCACTTCTGTAGGCAGGTGATACCGAGAATGTACACGGACGTCAGAAAAAGACTCACCAGTGTCCTAAAAAATGCAGTTGTACCCAATGTCCACTTAACCACGGACATGTGGACAAGTGGAGCAGGGCAGGGTCAGGACTATATGACTGTGACAGCCCACTGGGTAGATGTATGGACTCCCGCCGCAAGAACAGCAGCGGCGGCACCAGTAGCAGCATCTCGCAAACGCCAACTCTTTCCTAGGCAGGCTACGCTTTGTATCACCGCTTTCCAGAATACGCACACAGCTAAAAACCTCTTACGGCAACTGAGGAAGATCATCGCAGAATGGCTTACCCCAATTGGACTCTCCTGTGGATTTGTGGCATCGGACAACGCCAGCAATATTGTGTGTGCATTAAATATGGGCAAATTCCAGCACGTCCCATGTTTTGCACATACCTTGAATTTGGTGGTGCAGAATTTTTTAAAAAATGACAGGGGCGTGCAAGAGATGCTGTCGGTGGCCAGAAGAATTGCGGGACACTTTCGGCGTACAGGCACCACGTACAGAAGACTGGAGCACCACCAAAAACTACTGAACCTGCCCTGCCATCATCTGAAGCAAGAAGTGGTAACGAGGTGGAATTCAACCCTCTATATGCTTCAGAGGTTGGAGGAGCAGCAAAAGGCCATTCAAGCCTATACAATTGAGCACGATATAGGAGGTGGAATGCACCTGTCTCAAGTGCAGTGGAGAATGATTTCAACGTTGTGCAAGGTTCTGATGCCCTTTGAACTTGCCACACGTGAAGTCAGTTCAGACACTGCCAGCCTGAGTCAGGTCATTCCCCTCATCAGGCTTTTGCAGAAGAAGCTGGAGACATTGAAGGAGGAGCTAACACGGAGCGATTCCGCTAGGCATGTGGGACTTGTGGATGGAGCCCTTAATTCGCTTAACAAGGATTCACGGGTGGTCAATCTGTTGAAATCAGAGCACTACATTTTGGCCACCGTGCTCGATCCTAGATTTAAAACCTACCTTGGATCTCTCTTTCCGGCAGACACAAGTCTGCTGGGGTTGAAAGACCTGCTGGTGAGAAAATTGTCAAGTCAAGCGGAACGCGACCTGTCAACATCTCCTCCTTCACATTCTCCCGCAACTGGGGGTGCGAGGAAAAGGCTCAGAATTCCGAGCCCACCCGCTGGCGGTGATGCAGGGCAGTCTGGAGCGACTGCTGATGCTGACATCTGGTCCGGACTGAAGGACCTGACAACGATTACGGACATGTCGTCTACTGTCACTGCATATGATTCTCTCAACATTGAAAGAATGGTGGAGGTTTATATGAGTGACCGCATCCAAGTAGGCACGTCACACAGTCCGTACTTATACTGGCAGGAAAAAGAGGCAATTTGGAGGCCCTTGCACAAACTGGCTTTATTCTACCTAAGTTGCCCTCCCACAAGTGTGTACTCCGAAAGAGTGTTTAGTGCCGCCGCTCACCTTGTCAGCAATCGGCGTACGAGGTTACATCCAGAAAATGTGGAGAAGATGATGTTCATTAAAATGAATTATAATCAATTCCTCCGCGGAGACATTGACCAGCAGCAATTGCCTCCACAAAGTACACAGGGAGCTGAGATGGTGGATTCCAGTGGGGACGAATTGATAATCTGTGAGGAGGGGGATGTACACGGTGATATATCGGAGGATGATGATGAGGTGGACATCTTGCCTCTGTAGAGCCAGTTTGTGCAAGGAGAGATTAATTGCTTCTTTTTTGGGGGGGGGTCCAAACCAACCCGTCATATCAGTCACAGTCGTGTGGCAGACCCTGTCACTGAAATGATGGGTTGGTTAAAGTGTGCATGTCCTGTTTATACAACATAAGGGTGGGTGGGAGGGCCCAAGGACAATTCCATCTTGCACCTCTTTTTTCTTTTATTTTTCTTTGCGTCATGTGCTGTTTGGGGAGGGTTTTTTGGAAGGGCCATCCTGCGTGACACTGCAGTGCCACTCCTAGATGGGCCCGGTGTTTGTGTCGGCCACTAGGGTCGCTTATCTTACTCACACAGTCAGCTACCTCATTGCGCCTCTTTTTTTCTTTGCGTCATGTGCTGTTTGGGGAGGGTTTTTTGGAAGGGCCATCCTGCGTGACACTGCAGTGCCACTCCTAGATGGGCCCGGTGTTTGTGTCGGCCACTAGGGTCGCTTATCTTACTCACACAGTCAGCTACCTCATTGCGCCTCTTTTTTTCTTTGCGTCATGTGCTGTTTGGGGAGGGTTTTTTGGAAGGGCCATCCTGCGTGACACTGCAGTGCCACTCCTAGATGGGCCCGGTGTTTGTGTCGGCCACTAGGGTCGCTTATCTTACTCACACAGTCAGCTACCTCATTGTGCCTCTTTTTTTCTTTGCGTCATGTGCTGTTTGGGGAGGGTTTTTTGGAAGGGCCATCCTGCGTGACACTGCAGTGCCACTCCTAGATGGGCCCGGTGTTTGTGTCGGCCACTAGGGTCGCTTATCTTACTCACACAGTCAGCTACCTCATTGCGCCTCTTTTTTTCTTTGCGTCATGTGCTGTTTGGGGAGGGTTTTTTGGAAGGGACATCCTGCGTGACACTGCAGTGCCACTCCTAGATGGGCCCGGTGTTTGTGTCGGCCACTAGGGTCGCTTATCTTACTCACACAGCGACCTCGGTGCAAATTTTAGGACTAAAAATAATATTGTGAGGTGTGAGGTATTCAGAATAGACTGAAAATGAGTGTAAATTATGGTTTTTGAGGTTAATAATACTTTGGGATCAAAATGACCCCCAAATTCTATGATTTAAGCTGTTTTTTAGGGTTTTTTGAAAAAAACACCCGAATCCAAAACACACCCGAATCCGACAAAAAAAATCCGGTGAGGTTTTGCCAAAACGCGGTCGAACCCAAAACACGGCCGCGGAAGCAAACCCAAAACCAAAACACAAAACCCGAAAAATTTCCGGCGCTCATCTCTAGTCCTAATGCCTTATTACTGGAAATGCAAAGATATAAATGTCATAGTTGACACTATTTGTGTAGTGTTGGAATCCCTGGGACCTTATAGATCATCTCCTGTGCATCAATGTGAATCAAGGTAGTAGGATTTAGACTACTGAATCTTCTGTAGATTATGAATCACAGTGATATGAATTAAAATGTCAACCAATATGTGGTTCTAGGTACAAGAATATACCTTCTCTCCACCTCAGCCATTCTCATTCCCAAAGATTTATGGTAAGTAGATTGTATGGGGTAAATTTACTAAGAATTGTGGGGCAAATTCAGTATGAATCGCAAGTAGCGATTCGTACAGGATTTTTGCTGAGGGGCCGCGGGCACATGCGCAGCAGGCCCTACTGCGCATGCGCCCGCATTTTCTGCGGGGGGGCCACAGAAAATACGATCACCTCTGCCTGTCAATCAGGCAGAGGCGGTCGTGGGGTGGGAGGGGGGCGTCAACGCTCCATTTTCTGGGTGGAAATGGAGCGTTGTGGGGGTAAGCTGCGCCGGCAGGAGTCATCCTTAGTTTCTGCTAACAATCAGAAATTGCATGCTATTCGCAATTTCTGCTTGAAGCAGGGGGGGTAGGCGCCGGTCAGCATGCTGGGCGGCCTTGCCTAGCGCTGGGCGGCCCCCAGCATGCGTGCTAATGGTTAGCAAATTCTGCTGATTAGCAGAATTTGCTAACCTTACTGAATTGGCCCCTGTGTTTGGTCAAGAATGCATTCTTGCGCGAATTTAACCTGTTTTTGCAGATCAGAGATTTACGAAAGCCAAACATGGGTGTAAAAAGCGATTAGAAATAGATGGCCAAACACACAAATAGAAGTATATAGACCATTGAAACAGCTCATTAATACTGTCTATACAAAAGAATACATCTCATGGATTTAATAAGATTTGTGTTTCAAAACATGGAGAATATTCAGGCTAAAATAGTAGAATCCAATAGAAGTGTCTGTCAGCGTCATGTGATCTGTGCAGTACTTCTGTGTTTTACACTGTAATAAAGTAGTTTAAAAATAGAAAAAAATAATAATGTGCGGGGTCCCCAAAAGTATAACCAGCATCGGACCTATGAGCCCATTCCAGTCCTGTAAAAATGGGTCAAAACATTAACCACCCCCACCTAGTCAGACCAGGGATTCCTATGGAGGTGGGTACCTCCCAAAAAAGGGGTCCCCCCTCCTGGGCACACGCTTACTGGGACCTGTAGTCAAACTGCAATGGTCGACCCCATAAAGCATGTCCCACAGTTATGGCATTACTCCCTTGCTGGTTGAACTCGGTGCTAGTTCATGGAAAGAAAGGGGACCCAAAAGCATTGATCCCCCATTTTTCCAGGACCAGAAAAGTTTGGTGCTGGCTATACTTCTGAGCAGGGCCCAACACATTTTTTTCTCTATTTTTTTAAATTTCATTACTGTGTAACACACTCAAGCACTGTATCAGTCACGCTGATCTGTGAAGGCTTCTGCACAATATATAGCTCAAAGGCAGGTCTATTGATTTCTGCCAAACACAACTGAACTCACAACTAAACACGATTGCATAGACCATCGAAAAACACAATTATTGAAATATGATTCTTAGTATAGCCAAGTGTTTGAAAAAGAACAACTGTCACATATCCAAGTGATGCCCACTGTGATTAATCGCGACCAAACACGATTCTTAGTAAATTTATCCCTAAATATCATTCATGTTTCTAAAAAGCCCAAATAACACTCATCTCTTTTCCAGGACATATCCTGTGATTGTCCTTACCCTACTTTGGCAGAAGACTCAGACACTAAGGGGGACATACTGTATACTATGGGCAACTATGGGCCATGGGCAACTTCTCCACTGGCTCACTTCTCCGCTTTTATCACTGCTTAGTACATGTCCCCCTGAATATTTTAAAGGCCTTTATTTTCTTTTTGTTACTGTGTGGGTACTAGAATATATGTCCACAATAGCATGCAGACTGAAGGTTACCTTTGAATTAAAGAGGGGCATTAAACCAGTCATAGATCACATGACTACTGATATCAGCCTTCTGAAAATTTAATTTTCTCACAGGTAATAAATAAATTACATTAATAATATTTCCTATATTAGACTTGTATATTGATATGGAAATCTACTGCATGTACTCTTCCAATTATCTAATTATCCAAGCTAAAAATATATATATAAATGCGTGAAACTGTAAAACAACACTACAGTAAATTTTATAAAGTTAAGGCAAGGGTGTGCTGATGGTAGAGTGCACTACTGCAAAGACTCCATGTTGTTTCTTCAGGGAGGCTTCATTCCTTGCACCAAGATGGCCACTGACCTAAGTACTGCACAAGCGCAGCCTCATCTTGTCACTGTAATAAAGCACCACAGTTAGAGACAGTAGTTTTCCACTTAGCTCCAGAGAGACCATCTAATATCTGCGATCGAAACGTTTTCCAGTAGTCTTGCATTGCTATCCGGTACCGATATACACTCACCACCTGTATGGCAATCCACTCCACTCAAGCTCTGCTCCATCTACCATGCGTATAACAGTGAGTATGGCTGTACCCAAGGGTGTAGCTACCATAGGTGCAGGGAGTGCAGCTGCTATGGGGCCCAGAGCTGAGAGGGGTTAACCTGCCCTGTCAATGTTGCATGTGTTATATACATTTTTCACCACTGGGTGGTACATAGGGGCCCTTAAAAACTTTTGACTTCAAGCCTCCTGTGTGCCCCTGGATCTGCTCATTTAATGTGGTATAAATGAAACTGTAAGGCATTATAATGTTACATAATATGATCTGGGACACTGTAATGTGACACAACATAAAGTGGAGCCATGATAGTATGGCATAATATGAACTGAGGGCACTGTAATGTGACATAATATGATTTTAGAACACTGTATGCATACAATTTACAACTGCTGTGGAGAGGTGTCTCTCTTGGAGCATTAAGACAGGGGCCCCTTCAAAATGTTGATATGGTACCCACAAAGTTCTGGCTATGCCCCTGGCTGTACCTATATTACCTTCAATAAAACCACTCCATATTAAGTAACTGTGCTGTTTGTTGTCTCAGGGCATCAACTTTTCACCAATATTGGGCAAAGGCTGCAGCGAGCTGGCTAGTTAAACTAAGTGTAACAAACACATACAAAAATTAAATATTATACCACACAGCAGTGTCCATTATCCAGATTAAACCACACAGTACATTGTACATTACACCTCAGTAGAGTCGCTTATACACATTATGCCATACAGCAGAGTCTCCCATACACGTTACGCCAGACAGCAGAGCCATTATACAAATTATGCAAGATAGCAGATCCATTATGCAAATTTTTCCACACAGCAGAGCCCTTATACATGTTACAACAGACAGCAGAGCCCTTATATACATTACACCAGACAGCCGAGCCCTTATACATGTTACGTCTGACAACATAGCCCTTATACACATTATGCCAGGCAGCAGAGCCCTAATACATGTTACTCCACACAGCAGAGCCATAATATAGCTGCAGTGTGGATTACCTAGGCTGCAGTCAATGTGGGATCTGGGAGCCATGAGAAGTGGACTCAGGTGCTGGTGGCAGCGGAGCTGACAGCACTGGAGCTGGGCGCCTACTGCTGAGATGTATATTAGTAATATAATAGCGCACAGAAGATTGCTACATTGGCAGGGCTGACTGGTGCAGTGATGTCCCACTCATGCAGCCTGTAAGATCCAATAAGTGGCCACTACCATGGTAACAGGCCACTGTTTGGCTGAGAGACAGCCATTCTCAGCCAACCAGTAGCCTGTTACAAAGGTAGTGGCTGCTGATTGGATCCGAGCAGCCAGCTTTCTTAGCCAAAACACTGAAATCTAACACCGGGATCTCTGAGTTTTGGCTCATTTTTGGATCAAAGCCCGGCAGGAAGATCAGAGCTGGGACTCAGACCTGCTCAGGACACCTAAGTTCGGGCGGGTTTCCTAAATTCCAGACCTCTCATCTCTAGTTTAAAGATTGATGTAATTTAATGCATTTGTTTTACCTTGTTAGGATCTCCTGCTCTGTGCTGCCACGTCGCCATGGCAACCGGGAGGCAAGTGTTAGCGAAGTAACCTGAGCACAGCTGATACTCCGGTCCGGGTTTTTACTGTGTAGTGGTTACAGGCTCTGTGCACGGCAGGGAATCCGGCGCTGGTTTTGTGCTCACAGTCTGTGAGGTCTGAGTGGGGCGTGGACAGCACCTGCTATATAAACCATCCTCTCAGGCTAGGCAAATGCTGCTGAATCTTTGTTTGTTAGTCAGTTCCAGAGAGTTAGCTAGTACTGTGTGACTTTGTATTTACTTGTTGCTTACTGCGAATAGGCCTTGGGATTCGGTACTTCATTCTGCCAATCCGGACCTAGCAGTAAGACTGGAGTCAGTTGTTTGACCTGCTGGGGTTCTATTGCTATTCTGTGAACCCAGCAGGTTTGCGGCTGTACTCTCAGACCTGCTTGCTTAATCCTCCCTCACTGTGCAGGGCGTCCAGGTGTCAGTTTAGTGGCAGTAAGATGAACCTGTGCCCTGCAAGTGGGGGTTAGGATTGTGGCTACTCTCCTTGTGTCTATATTTCTATCTCTGACCAAGGAGTTTATTCCCACACCCGTTGGTAACCCTTTGGGGTTTTTTCTGTTGCTCTTAGCAACATCATTTCAGGTGCTCCACATGTTAAATCACTACACTTCGCTTCATTGTCCGCTCTATTCCATCTGAGCATTCCTGACACTAGGGAGACACCCAATTCCTGAGCATTTGGGCTTCTCCGTTCACTTTGTGTTTATTAGTTATTCCATCACCTCCTGTGTATGTTATGTTATACTGTCTGTGAGTTCGTTTGCTTCGCTTCCCTCTCTGTTCATACACCGGTATACTCCTGTTAGCACTGGTGTGCGTAACATATTCAGCAGCCTTACTCCTGTTGAAATTTTGTGGGAATATGGAGCATACCCCTCAAAATACTTTGCAACAGGTGGTCGATCAGGTGCAGGTCCTGACTCGACAATTTAATGAGATGTCCATTAAAATGAACACCCCGCAGGCCGCTAGCGGAGCTCCCGCAGCAGCATCGGCAAGTTCAGGGGTTAAGGAGCCGAAAGTAAATCTCCCGGATCGTTTTTCTGGAGATCGCTCGCAGTTCTTTTGTTTCAAGGAGAGCTGTAAGTTATATTTCAGGCTTAGGCCCCAGTCTTCTGGGTCGAAGATTCAGCGGGTGGGCATGGTGATTTCCTTGATACAAGGAGACCCAAAGGTCTGGGCATATGGGTTACAGCCTGACTGTCCATCGCTTAAAAGTGTTGATGCTTTTTTTACGGCACTGGGCATTTTGTATGATGACCCTGACAAGATGGCTTCAGCCGAGGCTCAGATTACGGTTCTTAAGCAAGGGCGACGGCCAGCTGAGGTTTATAGTACGGAGTTTCGGAGGTTGGCTCATGATACCCAGTGGAATGACCCAGCCCTGAGAAACCAGTACTGAAGGGGCCTTTCTGACCAGATAAAGGACCAACTGGTACAATATCCCTCGACTGATAGCTTAGATCAGCTCATGCAGTTATCCATCCGGGTGGATAGACGGCTGAGAGAGCGTAGGCTTGAAAGGGAGACCGCAGTTTCCTTTTTTCCCAAGGGAACCTCAGACTCTGAGGAATATTCCGAGGAGCCTATGCAGATTGGGGCTACCCGCCTCTCCTCGCGTGAGAAGACGCGGAGGAGACAGCAGGGTTTGTGTTTGTACTGTGGGAATAAAGGTCATGTTGTAGTATCATGCCCAGAAAAAACGGAAAACTTCAGGGCCTGAGGGTGATGGGAAATATCCTGTCAGGCCAGAAGTCAGAATTTCCCAAAAAGACTTTTCTCATTCCGGTGACTTTGGAGATCCTCGGTCAAACTGTCAAGACTGAGGCCTTTGTTGACAGTGGGGCCGATGGGGTTTTCATGGACCGTCAATTCGCCCTGGAACACTCTGTTCCCTCAGTACCTTTGGCATCAGAGATTGAGATCTGTGGGTTAAACGGGGAACCATTGTCCCAGGGTAAAATTACCTCCTGCACCAGCCAAATTCCTTTGTTTATTGGAGCCACACACTCTGAAAAATTGTCTTTTTATGTGACTGTCTGTTCTTTTGCCCATTGGTTTTGGGGTTACCCTGGTTAAGGGCCCATAACCCTTAATTTGACTGGGTCTCTGGGGAGATTCTTAGTTGGGGTAGTGATTGTTTCAGGAGTTGCTTGAGCCTTCCAGTCAGGCTCTCGCAGCTAAGTTTGCCAGGATTGCCAGGATGTTATGCAGATTTTGCGGATGTGTTCTCCAAAAAAGTTGCGGAGGTACTACCTCCCCATCGCCCTTATGACTGTGCCATTGATTTGTTGCCGGATGCTAAGCTTCCCAAGAGCAGGTTGTACTCCCTGTCACGTCCTGAGACTCAGGCTATGGCAGAATACATTCAGGAGAACTTGGCTAAGGGATTTATCAGACCCTCACATTCCCCAGTTGGGTCGGGGTTCTTCTTCGTGGGTAAAAAGGACAGTTCGTTGCGACCCTGCATCGACTTCAGGGAATTGAACCGTATCACGATTAAAAACTCGTACCCACTGCCTCTCATTTTGGTTTTGTTTGACCAGCTTAGTACTGCCACCATTTTTTCTAAGATTGACCTACGCGGTGCTTACAATCTAATCCGAATAAGAGAGGGGGATGAATGGAAGACTGCCTTTAATACCCACTCAGGGCATTATGAATATTTGGTGATGCCTTTTGGGCTCTCTAATGCCCCGGCAGTCTTCCAGGAATTCATGAACGATGTGCTCAGGGAATATTTGGACAGATTCTTAGTTGTTTATCTAGATGACATCCTAATCTTCTCTCATTCCCTGGAGGAACGTCGGAAGCATGTACGCTTAGTCCTCCAGAAACTCAGAGACCACCAGCTTTGGGCGAAGCTGGAGAAATGCGAGTTTGAAGTCCAGCAAATCACATTTCTAGGGTATATTATCTCCTCAGAAGGTTTCCAAATGGAGGGTTCTAAGGTACAGGCAGTCCTGGATTGGGTGCAGCCCACTAGTTTGAAGGCGCTTCAGCGTTTTCTGGGCTTTGCAAATTTTTATAGACGGTTTATCGCTGGATTTTCGTCTATGGTGGCCCCCTTGGTGGCACTCACTAAGAAAGGGGCGGATGTTGCTCACTGGTCTTGTGAGGCCAAAGCGGCCTTTGCCCGTCTCAAAAGGGCATTTGTCTCGGCCAAGGTGCTGCGACACCCAGATACAGAGCGTCCTTTTGTGATAGAAGTGGATGCCTCTGAGATAGGTATTGGGGCAGTGCTCTCTCAGAAGGGGGTGTCTGATAATCGCCTTCATCCCTGTGCTTACTTTTCCCGTAAATTTTCGTCTGCCGAGATGAATTATGATGTGGGTAACCGAGAATTGTTGGCTATAAAGGATGCACTCGGGGAGTGGAGACACTGGCTTGAGGAGGCTAAGTTTGTGGTCTCAATTCTCACCGACCATAAGAATCTGGCATATTTAGAGTCAGCGAAGCGGCTCAATGCCAGGCAGGCACAATGGGCTTTGTTTTTTGCTCGCTTTAATTTTTTGATAACATATCGCCCTGGGTCAAAAAACATCAAGGCTAATGCGCTCTCGCTGAGTTTTGCTCCAGTTCAAGAGACCACCGTGGAGCCATTGCCCATTGTGTCCCCATCATGTATTAAAGTGGGCATTACCCAGGACCTCTTGTCATTAGTCCTTAGAGCACAGGAGCAGGCTCCTCCAGACCTTCCGGTAGGTCTCTTGTTTGTGCCTCCTAGGTTAAGACAGCGAGTGTTCCTGGAATTCCATGCCAAGAGGTCGGCAGGGCATCCGGGTATTGCCAGAACTCGGGAGTTGCTGTCTAGGGCGGTGTGGTGGCACTCGGTGGCTAGGGATGTGGATCAGTGGGTTCGGGCATGTGACGTTTGTGCCCAAAATAAAACTCCTAGAGGGGTTCCTGTCGGCCCATTACATCCACTCTCTATTCCGTCTTAGCCATGGACCCACATTTCCATGGATTTTGTGGTGGACTTGCCCAAATCCTCGGGGATGACAGCCATTTGGGTTTTCGTTGACAGGTTTTCGAAGATGGCGCATTTCGTTCCACTGGTTGGGTTGCCATCGGCCAGACGCCTGTCTGAGTTATTTATGCAGCATGTTGTGCGCCTCCACGGGTTGCCACTTGATGTGGTCTCTGACCGTGGATCCCAGTTTGTGGCCAAATTCTGGAGGGCATTTTGTTCTGATCTCCAGATTTCTGTGAGCTTGTCGTCAGGCTACCATCCACTGTCTAATGGGCAGACTGAGAGGGTGAACCAGTCCTTGGAGCAGTTCCTCAGGTGTTATGTCTCCAAGTGTCAGACTGACTGGGTTGCTCATCTGTCCATGGCGGAGTTTGCCTATAACAACGCGGCTCACTCTGCTACAGGGATCTCTCCCTTCCTTTGTGTGTATGGGCATCATCCTAAGGCCAATTCTTTTGACCCCCTGGATTCCACGCCTGGTGGTTCCTCTGTTGTTTCGGTCCTTAGGGGTATTTGGAGGAAAGTAAAGAAAGCCCTTGTGTCTGTGTCATTAGTGACCAAAAGGGTTTTTGATAAGCAGAGAAGACCCTGCAGCTTCAAATTAGGAGACTTCGTCTGGTTGTCCACCAAGAATTTGAAGTTGAGACAGCCATCTCATAAGTTAGGCCCCCGGTTCATCGGTCCTTATAAGATCACCAGGGTTATCAATCCGGTGGCATTTCAGTTAGATCTGCCCTGTTCATTGGGTATCAATAAAACATTTCATTGTTCCCTTTTAAAACTGGCAGTTAGTAATCCTTCTTCCAGTGGAAGACCTTCTCCTCTTCTGATACGGGGTCAGAGGGAGTTTGTGGTTGAAAGGGTTCTTGACTCCAAGATGGTTCGGGGTCGGCTGTCATTTTTGGTGCACTGGAAGGGGTATGGCCCGGAGGAGCGGTCGTGGGTGCGCAGTTGTGATCTTCATGCCCCCAGACTGATACGCTCTTTCTTCTCGCAGTTCCCCGATAAACCCGGTGGCAGGGGTTCTTTGACCCCTCGTCAGAGGGGGGGTACTGTTAGGATCTCCTGCTCTGTGCTGCCACGTCGCCATGGCAACCGGGAGGCAAGTGTTAGCGAAGTAACCTGAGCGCAGCTGATACTCCGGTCTGGGTTTTTACTGTGTAGTGGTTACAGGCTCTGTGCACGGCAGGGAATCCGGCGCTGGTTTTGTGCTCACAGTCTGTGAGGTCTGAGTGGGGCGTGGACAGCACCTGCTATATAAACCATCCTCTCAGGCTAGGCAAATGCTGCTGAATCTTTGTTTGTTAGTCAGTTCCAGAGAGTTAGCTAGTACTGTGTGACTTTGTATTTACTTGTTGCTTACTGCGAATAGGCCTTGGGATTCGGTACTTCATTCTGCCAATCTGGACCTAGCAGTAAGACTGGAGTCAGTTGTTTGACCTGCTGGGGTTCTTTTGCTATTCTGTGAACCCAGCAGGTTTGCGGCTGTACTCTCAGACCTGCTTGCTTAATCCTCCCTCACTGTGCAGGGCGTCCAGGTGTCAGTTTAGTGGCAGTAAGATGAACCTGTGCCCTGCAAGTGGGGGTTAGGATTGTGGATACTCTCCTTGTGTCTATATTTCTATCTCTGACCAAGGAGTTTATTCCCACACCCGTTGGTAACCCTTTGGGGTTTTTTCTGTTGCTCTTAGCAACATCATTTCAGGTGCTCCACATGTTAAATCACTACACTTCGCTTCATTGTCCGCTCTATTCCATCTGAGCATTCCTGACACTAGGGAGACACCTAATTCCTGAGCCTTTGGGCTTCTCCGTTCACTTTGTGTTTATTAGTTATTCCATCACCTCCTGTGTATGTTATGTTATACTGTCTGTGAGTTCGTTTGCTTCGCTTCGCTTCCCTCTCTGTTCATACACCGGTATACTCCTGTTAGCACTGGTGTGCGTAACATACCTTAGCAATTTGAGCAGATAGAGCATTGGTTCAAACTTTACCTGTTCCTGTGTATAAATCATATGGTTCTCCAGCTGCTGTGGATCTAGACATCCCAGCATGCCCTGCCAAAGTTTTGCTATTAGGGAATGCTAAAACCGTGGCAGCTCATGCTGGGACGTGTCTCATTTTAATTTTTTTCTTCAGTTTTAGCTACCTCATATGTTCCTGTTGTATGTATACTTGTGTAGCACTGTGTCATCTTCCAAACAAATAATAATAATAATAATAAAAAACAGTTTCCATGTGCTGCTTTTTAACTTTGTACCTCTTTACAAACCTATAAGCATCTTTCCTTCTAAACCATTTTCAAGCACCTCAGTGGTGCACACAAGGCGGTTTCTGGGATAGTCATTGGTTGCTATTGACAATGCCACCACAATATTTTACGACTGTACAGCTGTAACCTATCCCACAATTAAAACATCTAAGTAGACTACATGTTCATTTTGCAAAGCCTTTTTTTTCCTTGTAGTTCTTCTATGACTACATTTTTATTAATCAAGGTCATATTTACAGTATTTCTTTTTTACTCAATTGTTCTTATTTATAATCTTTTTCCTGCTAGTACAGATTTCTCAGCTTCGTTGTCAATATTTTCTACCAGCAAATCCTCAGCATCGTAATAAATTGTCGTTACACTATAGATTTTTCACATGATGGGGTTGACAGCTATTTGCTTGTTGAACATTTTTCCCTGTAGTGGTTTCTAATATTCCATAGACGCAGTTCTTCAATCACTTCTTTCAGAATGACTATCTATTGAAATTGGACATATTAGCCAAGTCAATGTCATTTATTTCCTGAATCGAAATTATGTCATTCATAAATTGGACCCAGATGATTGCTTCCGTCCTTCCAGCAATATAATAATGATAATAATTCTTAATTTTCCCTTCAAGAAACTCAAAAGAAATGGAAGAAATAGTTTTTCTTATTTTGTGTAGTATGTATTTGTCTTGGTTTTATTGTTTATTAAATTGTAACTCACCATATAATTTTTTTATGCCTTGTAGTTATAGCACATTATTGTGTTCTGTACAAAGTGTAATGTTTTATACTTTCCCAGATCTTATCACACCCATCTTTTATGTCTGTGCTTCAGCCAAGAAGGACTGAAATTTGATTCAAATATTGTAGATAGCAATTGTGCAAGTAATATAAAATGAACGTACTTTGGGGGTAATTCAGACTGGATCTCTGAAGCAGCAGAGTTCGCAGTCTGAATCCCTTTGTGGAGTGTGTGCACCCCGGGAGCCCATTGAGATGTTTACAGCATCTCTGGGCTGCGATCGCCTCTGCCTGATTGACAGGCAGAGGCGGTCACGGGGGGGGAGGGGGCGGGCCGTTTGTGGGGCGTGGTCCGGACAATGCAGGCGTGTCTGGACCATTGCGTGGGCAGGTTGCAGCTTCTGCGTGATGTCACACGCAGCCACTGTTACCTGGGTCACGGTGGTTAGCCCCCTGCAAGGGAGCAGGAGCTGCACAGGCAGAGAAATACTCGCTGGGTGCAAAAGCATTGTTGCCGTGCAATGCTTTTGCACCCTTGTGGGGGGATAGGGCCTGACATGCGGGGTGGACTAACCCTGTGCTGGGCGTCCCCCCACATGTCAGAGAAACTGATCATAGATGTGCTAAATTTAGCACATCTACGATCAGATCTGAATTCTGAATTTGAAACTATATTTCAGTGGTATCTTATATACAAAAATGCAGATAAATCATAGTAAATGTATTTCTCACTACAAGTCCCAGCAAGCCATGTATACCAAATCAGTTTACGTATGTCTGGCAGTGTATTGGCATATTCAAACACTATTTTTAACCATTTATTTGCTGTAAAGAGCCACAGCTCTGTGCACAGAGCTGTTTTTCCCTCACATCTTCTGAAAAAAGTATATAGTTATGTCACATTAGGGGCATATCATCATATGGAATCTGGTCAGGATCCCAGCGGTCGGGATTCCGGCAGTCAGAATACAGATGTTGGAATCCTGTCACTACTCAGAATGCCAACATTGACATTCCGAATAGGGTCAACAGCCTGGTGCCAGAATCCCGACCGCCTGGATCCCGGATGAGCATTCACCAGACCGTCTGACAAGTAAGCCACAGGGGAAGGGTGAAGAGGTTAGGTTTAGGCTGCAGGAGGAGGGTTAGAGTTAAGCTGCGGGCTGAGGAGGGGTTAGGTTTAGGCTGCGGAGAGGGGGTGAGGGTTATGTTTAGGCTGTTGCAAGGGAGGGTTAGGAGAGCTTCTGGTCACCGGGATACTGTGCTCGGTATTCTAACCGCCGGCATCCCAAATGGCGGCATTTCAATCTGAACCCCATCATACTGGCTAAATTACATACTTTAAGGGTGCTAAACTGCAACTCAGTTCCCTTCACCTCTCTCATCAACACCATAATTTCCGCAAGCACCATAGAAACCCGCATAGTTGCTGGAGACACAACTTCAAACTCCTCAAGATTTCGGACAAACAAGATTGTCCTTTCCTGTCGGTATGTTACGTACAATATATTACTAGTACTTATACAGTATGCACACTTTTTAGATTTTAAACTAATTTCAGCAGGGCCACCTTTGCCTTCCACTTCATGTCATTTATGTAGTTTGTACTTTGATCCCCACAATACACAAACTGGGTAACACAGATGTGTCCTCATACACACTATTGCCACAGTTGAGTCAAACAGCACTACTCAACACACCAAAATAGAAATACAAGGCCCAGACACGTTGTCACTGCTGCCAGTAAGGGATTGTCAGTCCCAAAGACAATAGGGTAAAAGAAAGGAGTGTACTGGCGCTGGTTGATGTTTCTCCAATATTAATAAACAAACATGGATGAATTAAAATGTGTAAACAATTTATTCACTAGACAATGTATGTACCATGACACTTAAAAACATATAATTGGGCATAAATAAAAACTGAAAGCCAAATAAAAATAGCTGCTGGTATGTATCCACATGGGATCCCGGACTGAAGGATAAAGTTCCCTGGGGAATAGTGATGTTTAAATACAGCTGGTGTTACCCATAGCGATGGAGTCCTCCAGGTGCTTGAGAATTAACAGCAGGCAAGCTGTGATGATTATGCAAAAGCTGGGTCTCTCCAATCAGTGCTGTAATAATGCAGTCCCACAGAGAAAGTTCCAAAGGCAAGGAATGAATTAAAAGTCCATATCTGGATCCTCATGAAGTGGAGCGCATGTGGTGATGGCAGCTTGACACTTAATGTGTTTCCCTAGGCACGGTCACCTAGCTTCATCAGAAATTGTGTTTTAGTTGTAAGTGACAAAACTGCTTCATGATTTATTTGATGTGTGACACTTGCACATCTATGAGCGAATGAGTCTGAATCTGCATACGGAGTGTCATGATGCAGCAGCGGCAACAACTTTATTTCACGCCAAGTTCTGTTGTGCTTCATCACTGACTTTGTACATATTTAAAACTAATTCCTGCAGTTAAACTTGCAGCTGGCATATCGGGTACAGACTGAGGGGTGTTTTGCTGTGCCTGCAGTACAAATAAGTTGTCAATTTAAAGAAAATATCACTGCACTACAGCTCAGCTCAACTGTGTCAGGTTTCTCGCACAGCATGGCACATTGATGCAATGTGTATGAGGTCACATCTGGATATCAGCATTTTATAAATAAAATATAATAATAATAGAGGAGCGTATGCTTTTGTTTTTCCTGAAAAAGTCTGTAAAAATATAATTTACATCTTCGCCTTGATGTATTATATTGACATTTTTCTGTTTTGTAAAAGTACAAGGAACATTTCTATTTCTGATTTACTTTATTATATATGTTTTACGCCAAAAGTTATTTTGATTTTTGATTTTTACTTTTTAGCCAAGCACCTGCCGTGAGCAGCCCGGCTTCCTGCTGTGTATGCGGGGCTCACAGAGAAACACTGCCTGCATTCCTTTCCACAGCTGCCTGCTTTGAATGGTTTCTGTTGGGTTGTTTTGTTTGAACTCCATTTTGCAAAGGGAAAACAATAAAAAATTTCACTGGGTGAAAATTGCAACATACAATAATAGAACATGGATTTTTTTTTTCGTTATTATTTATTTATCCTCTCGCTTTTTGTTAGCTTCTCTGCCAATAGCATATGTGTTTTAGATGGCTCAGGCACAGAAAGCAGCAGCCTCACAGAAAAGCTGGACAAAGTAAAACAAGCACTTTTTTTGGCACAGGAAATTGCTGGTAGCCTTTGACATACTAGTGCAGCATGTACCATGCAATAATACGCATTTCCGCCTATAAGCCTGTAGAAAAGCAATGAATTTGGCTTCTTCAGTTATCTCGACAATTAAAAATTTATGAGAAGGCAGCATTCTTTTTATAATTACTGTATGCAGGGTTTAAAGTGAGCTGGAAAGGGGCAGAACTGCGTTCCGTTACCTGTAATGGTAGATGGAACTAGTTTCGCCTCCGCAGAGCCAGCCCTAACCATTTTAATGCCCTATGCAGGATTTTGGCTGGTGTTCCCTAGCAACGCCATCAGTTCCACCTTTGACCTAGCACCCCTCTCCCAGCAGCACAGATTACAGCAACACCGATCACCCCTCACCCATAGCAATCCTCATTTTGGTGCCCTGTGCCAGCAACAGTACTGGCACCCTCACCCCCTATATCTTAAATAGGAATAGTGCATACAAAAGGGGCACATCCCAAAAAAGGGGCATTGTTCTTGTTGTTAAGGGGTGTGGCCACACAATAGTACCCTCAATTCATATTATGCCACGCCAAAGTGGAACCTTATTCATGTTGCATCACATTATAGTGCCTCTTATTTATGTTCCATCACACAGTAGTGCCCTTTATTCACACTACATTACACAATAGTGACCCTTATTCATGTTACACCACTCAGTAGTGTCACGTTACGCAACACATGGTGCTCCTTATTTACATTACATCACACCGCATTGCTTCTTTTTACATTACATCATCTCGTATTGCTCCTTCACATTACATCTCATATTGCTCCTTATTCATATACAGTAATACCATACAAAAGTGCTCTTTATACATGGTACGCCACACAGTAATGCACCTTATACACATATTGCTACACAGTAGTAGCACCCCTTATATACATAATGCCACACAGTAATGTCCATTACACATGACACACATTAATAATGCCCTCTTAATCATCTATGCCACACATTATTATACCCCAATCTCGCACCCCCTGTACAGCACTCAACTAGCCAATTAAACTGTGACCTCAGTCTGCCAGGATTCTGCCATTTCTAAAGCCTGGGGCAGCTGCAGGGAGTCAGTCAGTGCAAGCTCAGCCCTCTGTACTCTGCAAAGGCACAAGGGAGAAGCTGCTGCAGATGGGCATGTGCAGCAGCCCTCTTTCAGGACCAGTGGCTATTTTTGTTACTGGTTGCTGCTGCCTCAACTTTCTCTGCTCCCCGCTCCCACTACTGCCAGCTCAGCTGTATGAGCTGTTGCCAGATTGGAGCTAAGTTGAGAGCTCCAATCATGGTTGGCAGTTTGAGCAGGGCCACAGGCGCCGTCAAGTTTCCTGCAAACTGTTGCTGCCTGCTATCAAGCTGAGCTGTCCATAGGCTTGCAATGCATGCCCCTAGGCATTCAAAATGCCTTAGTCATATGCCTAATTTGCCTATGCCTAGAGTGAGCTCTGTGCCTCCACCACGGGCCTGCATATATATGTGTCCAACAGACAGCTGCCCCATCACCCACATCAGCAGTGCTAGAGCACTGTCAGGCTGTAGCCGCCTCCTCCTTCTCAGGTCCTGGCAGCTCCATGATCCTCCTGTCCCAAAAAAGAAGTTAGAGGGGGCTGGGAGATGAGCAGCTGTGGGACATAAAGGCAGGAGGGAAAAAGGCAAGAAGCTGAAGGAGGGGCATGTGCATTGAGCTGCAGGAGGGACACATGGGCAAGGAGCTGAAGGAGTGACACAGGGGAAGAGAGCTGCAGGAAGGACATGGACAGAGAACTGTTTCAGGGGCACAATGACATGGAGCATCTGCAAGAACACAGTGGCAGGGAGATGCTGGTGGGACACAGGGCACTTAAGCTGGCCACCCATAGGCTGAAGCACTGAGCAATAATTTTTGTCATGTATGCCGATGGGCAAATTGAACCAAATAGAAGAATAAGGGGCACTACTGTGTGGTGTAACATGAATAAGATACACTACAATGTGATATAATGTGTATAAAGGGCACTACTATTACTGTAGTAATATGATATGAATCAGGGGTACTGCAATATACTGTATGCAATGCTAAGTGAATAAGATTGTGCTCAAGGACGGATTAAGTCTTGTGGGGCAAATAGAACAAAAAAGTCAAAAAATGTTAATCACTTGCGCCAAAGAATGCTGCCCCATCCTATTCCAGAGCCGCACCTATGCTCCCTTATAACCACAAAACACAAAATTAAAAAGAACCAGGGCGCTGTCGGCTAAAGTCTCAGAACCAAATCTTTCCAGACAGGGTACTTTCGCCGTACAATGTACTTCAATTAGACCTGGTAAGGCTGGTGGGGGCCCCCCACTACTAAAATTGCTTCCAAAGACGTATGCGTATGCACTCACCCACTCACTCACTCACTTACTCACTCACCCTGGAGGTCATGGAGCAGCATCAGCCTGGCCAGCGTCAGCAGCAAACGCCAGCAGCTCAGTTAGTGTCTCGCAGGATAGTGAAGGGAAATGCCGGAAGTGTGGCTGTGGGCCGGCAGTGTGAGCTGGCCCAGCTATCAGTGTAATCCGGCCCTGGCACAGAGGGGCAAAACTTTACACAGATAGAGGCACAGTAAGGTAGAGGAGGCACAGAAGAAGTTATTCAGATATGGAAGAAAACCAAAAAAAGCAAGCAACTGGGCAAAACCATGCTGCACTGCAGGTGGGGCAGGTGTTATGTGCAGAGAAATTTAGATTTTGTTGGGGTGTGTAAAATATTAAATTTAAATTTCAGTGTAAAAATAAAGCTATGTAACATTTGTGGGCTGCATGCAGCCAGTATTTACACTGCACAGAAAAAATATAAATGTATTCCCTCCTCTTGCATTGCAAAATGGTTTGTCCCATATTCAAACTTCGGTGCTCTTTCTGCCTTGCTTCCAAATATGAATCACATTGTAGAAAGCATTGCACAGATCCATAGGAAAATAATTTGAAAAATCCACAAATAATAATTAAAATAAAGGTATGCTTCCCTCCCCTAATTGATATCTAGTCCTAGGCCTTTAAGTCTAGGCTGATAGTGAACAAATTGGTGGAACACAAAGCACATGGACCCTCTGAAATTTTCACCAACCAACAATAAGCCTTACTAGCTGGGGGCTGGTGGAGTCATAGAGCAGAGACCCGCAGTGTGGGGGTTGCCAAACCATTACTGAACCAAACCTATGCTAGTTGTCACCCGGGCAGTACAACAGCAAATTTGCAGGCCCCAACTTATGAGTATATAACTCACCCTAGTGTCTAAGCACTAAGTGGTCTATGTACTAAGTCTTGTGGAGAGATAAAGTGGATGGCGATAACCAGCTCCTAACTGTTATTTTTCAAACGCAGCCTGTGACATGACAGTTAAGAGATCATATCTTATCTCCATCCACTTTATTTCCCTCTAAGTCTTAATACATAGACTCCATGACCATAATCTGTTCCCCATGTTCCTTGGCGGTATAAGTCATTACTTAAAAACGTAATACAGGTTGAGTATCCCATATCCAAATATTCCGAAATACGGAATAATCCGAAATACAGACTTTTTTGAGTGAGAGTGAAATAGTGAAACCTTTGTTTTTTGATGGCTCAATGTACACAACCTTTGTTTAATACACAAAGTTATTAAAATATTGTATTAAATGACCTTTAGGCTGTGTGTATAAGGTGTATATGAAACATAAATGAATTGTGTGAATGTACACACACTTTGTTTAATGCACAAAGTTATAAAAAATATTGGCTAAAATTACCTTCAGGCTGTGTGTATAAGGTGTATATGAAACATAAATGAATTGTGTGAATGTACACACACTTTGTTTAATGCACAAAGTTATAAAAAATATTGGCTAAAATGACCTTCAGGCTGTGTGTGTATAAGGTGTATATGAAACATAAATGAATTCTGTGCTTAGATTTAGGTCCCATCACCATGATATCTCATTATGGTATGCAATTATTCCAAAATACGGAAAAATCCGATATTTAAAATACCTCTGGTCCCAAGCATTTTGGATAAGGGATACTCAACCTGTAGTATTGTCCTATACTGGCACACTACAGTTTGCAGCAAGCTATGTCATGGCCAATTTTAAGGCCTCTCAGGGCATAATGGCATTCGGAGAACCACAACTGTCAGCATACTGTATTTGTAGTGCACCTGTAAAGAAAATGTTAAAATAAGTATGTTGACACAATTTTTTTCATAAAACCTTTATTGGGGGGAAAAGTCCCTTAGACCTCTCTTTTACTCAATTGTCTTTGGTCACTGTAGTCATCCTTGGAAACTCGACAAAATGGGTGTGGTATATTATGTCAACATTCATCATATCAACATTCCAAATGTCAATATGAGAATGTTGGCATGACCGTAATGTTGACATCAGCATGTCGATATGCTTGCAATATTGACATTGACCACATCAACATTCATTATGTGAACACTAATGAAATGTCAACATGAAATGTCCCTTGTGGTCTAGAGGTGGCTTGCCTGGTATGGCCTCTTAGTATATTCCCCCCATTGTGTCCATTTTGCAGAAATAAATGGGTGATGGGTAATACATTCAAGTTAAAGTACATTTACCGTATGTTTTTTGGCACAGATATTAAACATATTAATACTTCAAATAATTTCTTGTACCTTTTATGCATAAATGTCTATAGGAAAATGATTTTGTTGTGCCTATGAATTTGTTATACTGTATGTAATTTCATTTTTTATAAGGCGCCCATAACTTTATTGTGATTACATAAACCTTTCTTAAGCTAGCTTATCACTAAAATAAAATGACACACACACTGAAATAAAGACACGGACACGGTAGCTGGAGTTAAAGGTCAGACGATATGTATTGATCGCTGACCAACTCTTTAAACTATAATTGTAATCGAATTGGAATTAATTTAGATTGTAAAGTTAAATTTAGATTGGAGGATGGCAAAGGAAAAGTCACTACCAGACACCAGCTCCAGTCACTTAGATGAAAACCAACAAACCAAGGAGGGGAGTACCCAAACCCCGCCTCCTTCCTGCATAACCCGCATTGTGCTGGCCTCACCACTATTTTCTCTGGCAAACGTTCGGTTCCCGCAGGGGAACGTCTAAATGTCCAACCGCAAGAGAAGGACACACCTGCCGTCCTTCTAAAGAGGGTGCCCCACAATGACCACTTATGCCTGTTTGACCGCTGGTTGGTAGCGACTTCCCACCAATCTGGCTGTCAATAGCCTACTGAAGAGAACAAAACAAATCAAATTTAATCAGGGAGGGCGGGAGGGCATACAATAAATGGCAAGAGGAAGTCTGAGGCACATGACCCTACCCTATATACTATCCTGAGACCAACCCCTTAGCTTGACGGACAACCCTCTGATCCTATAGGAAAAAACCACCGGAAACATGATCTGCCTAGCAACTGCTTAGTCATAAAATAACCAATCACCAAAAGTTGGGCTCTTATATGGCCTCAGGCTTATGCAGCCTTCAGCTAATCTTAGGCGCCCATAACTTTATTGTGATTACATAAACCTTTCTTAAGCTAGCTTATCACTAAAATAAAACGACACACACACTGAAATAAAGACACGGACATGGTAGCTGGAGTTAAAGGTCTGACGATATTTATTGATCGCTGACCAACTCTTTAAACTATAATTGTAATTGAATTGGAATTAATTTAGATTGTAAAGTTAAATTTAGATTGGAGGATGGCAAAGGAAACCTCGCCTCCTTCCTGCATAACCCGCATTGTGCTGGCCTCACCACTATTTTCTCTGTCAAACATTCGGTTCCCGCAGGGGAACGTCTAAACCGCAACAGCAAGAGAAGGACACACCTGCCGTCCTTCTAAAGAGGGTGCCCCACAATGACCACTTATGCCTGTTTGACCGCTGGTTGGTAGCGACTTCCCGCCACCAAAGGTTTACAAAACCGCCACCGCCATCCGAACAAACAAATAAGAACAAACTAAGAACAACTAAAGAGCCCTAACGAAAAGGACCAAAAACATCCTCCAGGAAAACCTGCACTCCGTCCGGAGAAAGATGAACCCCATCCTCCTTGTAGAACTGCCGATTACGCAGCACAAGTAAAGGATGCCTGACAGCTACTCCACCTATGGTCCTAACAAACAGAGACACCGCAGAATTCACCTTCTTGCGAGCCTTCTCCAGAGCCGAGAAACGCACCGCATCACGCCAATGAAAACGCGGAACTATCTCTGACCACACAATACGGACTCCCGGCCAGTGACAACGAATCGCCACCAAATCCGCCTTAATGGACAAAATTAAATCTATGCCCATAACTCGGCCCAAATCATTGATACCTAAATGCATGATAATACAACTGGGGTGACCCCAGCGGCGCTCAAGGTGAAAAAGGAGCCGCAACAAATCACCCCAAAGCATGCCCCTGACACCTAACCAACGCAGCTCCCTAGACCCAAAAACATCAGCCGCCCTAAGTGCCATGGGATGCCTCGCCGCCCAAAAAATATAAGAATGGCCAACCAGCCACACATGCTCCCCAAAATCAACGACAGCTGAAAAAGAAAAACACCCTAACATCAGAAAATTTGAACACAAAACATAGATAATGCAATAAACCGAAATAACCCAAGTGAAGGAGAAAACTCAAAAAACCTCCTGTGGACCTTAAGAGAACAGCCAATTGAAATTAGGCCCCCTCGGAGGAAAATAAAAAAATTCACTTCACACCCTCGATTCCTGAATGGTAAGCGTTCAAAAACCGACGAGTAAACAAGTTTTTGGGTTAGCGCAACAGGCGCACCTACATCTTATCAAAACGGACATAAGACTTATAGGAGGCAGACTTCCAACGGCCCAGCTCCCGAATAGCCGCCGGGGATGAGCCCGTAGCCGCTGCATGGGTAGCCGCCCCTATCCGAAAGGAATGGGTACTGAAGTCCGCCCCGCGCAAGCCTAGCGCCTCCAAACATTTCCTAAACACTGCAGCAAATTGAAACTTCGTCAGCGGGCCAGCGTGCATGTGCACCAGCAACTGGTCGCCCCCCGAAGGCCTCAACCAGAGATACTCCTGCGCCAACCGCAGCGGGCAAACACTCGCTGCCTCCTGGGCCTCCAAGGACACCCAGCGACCCGACCTGTTTGACCTGTCTTGGACCGCACAATCCTACAGAGCAACAGGCCATCCTGCAGGTGCACATTCTCGTAAAGCATCCCGGACTCACGAGATGACTTACTGCACGCCACTAACTCGCTCACTCGGAAAGCCCCAAAGAAAGCTAGGGCAAAAGCACATCTAAATAGGGCCACCTCGAACTCCGAGGCCGCAATTTGAGGCAGCCCTCGCAGCAACTCCGCAAGAAGCTGCAACGTCACGGGTCTACGGGAGTCCGTGGGCGCCGGTCGCATCCTAGCACATCCTTTAAGCGCTCTGGAAAGGACAAAAGACCCGGTGGGGTCCGGCATCCTGTGGAGCCGAGAGTGAAAGGAAATGCCCGCAAGGACAGAAGACATGGCCGCTTTTGACCTACTCCTTTGAAAATGTTCCCAAACAAAGGCCATCAAAACGTCAGCCGGGGACTCACCTGCCACACCGTACCTACTTTGAAAGGTCGACCAATCACGCCAGGCCGCATCATACGCCCTGAGCGTAGAAGGAGCCAATGCACACCTGGCCAGAGCAGCTAACCCGACTCGACAACCTGCCAGACAGAAGGCAGGCACAGTAAACCCTCCGCCGCCGCTCCCGGAACCAACGCCAGGAACTTATCAAACTGGAACCGAAACAATGCATCCACAATTCCGTTGTCGATTCCGGTAACGTGACGGGCCTTGAAATTAATATTGCGCCGCAAGCAAACTAACACCAGATGTTGCAAAAGCCGCAAAGCCTGCGGAGAAGAAGAACGCTGATTATTGATAGCGTGCACCACTCCCAAGTTGTCGCAACGGAACGAGATCTCCCGATTCGAGAACTGGCAGGCCCATAGCTCCAGGGCAACTATGATCGGGAACAACTCCAGCAAAAGGAGGTTCTTGGTGAAACCTCGCACCACACAAGAGGACGGCCAAGCAGCAGCGCACCATGACCCGGCAAAAAATGCCCCAAAACCCTGACTGCCCGAGGCATCAGTGAACAACTGGAGCCAGCTGTTGGAACAACAAGGGGGAGGCCACAAAACCTCCCTGTTGAAGGACACCAGGAAAGAAACCCAAATCCGCAAATCATCCCTGATCTCGCGGGAAAGGTACACGGTGTAATGCTGCCGGACCGTCCCCGCCATGGCCCGTTCAAGTTTGCGACAGAAAACCCTACCCATTGGGATAATCTGGCAGGCAAAGTTGAAGGAACCCAGCAAAGACTGTACCTGCTTAAGCCAAACCCTGCGCTTGCCCAAACAATCATGAATTAAACCCAACAGCTTACGCACTTTATCCTCGGGGAGGCGACAGCAACCCGCCACCATGTCTATGTCAATTCCCAAATAGCTAAGACAACTGCAGGGGCCCTCGCACTTATCCTGTGCGAAAGGAACCCCCAAACTTTTGAACAAGGACCTGGCAACCGACAGAAAGTTGCCACAGACCGAACTGTCCCCTGGGCCCACAAAGAGAAAATTTTCCAGGTAGTGGGCCACCCCCGGTTGCCCAGAGGCGGCCTGGACGCACCAGTGCAAAAGAGTTCTAAATCTCTCAAAATAGGCGCAGGAGACCGAACAGCCCATGGGGAGACAACGATCCACGTAAAATTTGGCCCCCAATTTTAAACCCAGGAACCACAGGGAATCCGGGTGAAGGGGAAGGAGCTGAAAAGCCGATTCAACGTCTAATTTTGCCAACAGGCCCCCCGGACCACAGTCCCGCACCAAGCACAGAGCGTCATCAAAAGACTAATAACGGACCCTGCACACGGCTCCGGTAATGGAGTCATTAACCGAACCGCCAGGAGGATGCGACAAGTGCTGTATCAGGCGGAACTTACCGGGGGCCTTCTTGGGCACCACCACCACGGGTGAGATGCACAAGGAGGGCAGAGGGGGAAAGGCGTAGGGCCCACACATGCGCCCTAGGTCGATCTCCGCATCCACTTTCCGCCGGACCTCATGCGGGAATTCACGAGCCGACTTCAAATTCTGGCGCGCCACCACATGCACGGAATCCGAAATGGGCAGGCGAAAACCATGCCGAAAACCCTCCAAAAGGAACAACGCTGCCGACTTGTCGGGGTATAAACTAAGCCAGCGCTGCAATTCGGGAACTCGGATAGGGGAGGGGGCCTTACTTACCAACTCCCCCGGCCTCGGCTGGAGCGGAGGGCTTACCGCTCGCCGCCGAGGCGCAGTCTTTTGCCGCGTGACCGGCCCCGCACAACTTACACGAGTGGCAAAAATGACAATTTGCGCCCCTGGTGCATTTTCCCTCGTTGTAGGCAAAACACTTGCCTTTCCCCGAAGAGCGGGACGCCGAAACCCCGGCCGCCGCGGGCTTCTTGACCGCAGCATCCGGAGCGGGCTTGACCTGTTGTGTGACCTCCAACCACACCTCGACATCCTTAAAACCCGCGGGCAGAATGGGGTTACCATCCTGATTACGACGGAATTTCTCGTCGTAATCTCGCCACGCGGGAACCCTTGGATTTTAAGTACATGTCATGCACTAGAAAGAGGTATTTAACCAAAGTGGGAAACTCAGCAGGCCGCGATTCGGTGTATCAAGCGGTGAAAACCAAGAAACCCCACAACCACTGGTGAAAATTACGGAAAGCACTCTCCCCAATGCCCCCCGGTTTCTTTGCTGTGTCAAAAGCCTGCCGCATCTCATCCATAAGGGTGAAGACGTCCACGTACTTCCCCTTCCTAATTTTTTCCCGCATCCGCTTGCGAACCCCACGCGTAATGGCCGTATTGGCGCAATGAACCATCTCCGTATAAGGGGGGGGGGGTCAGGGGGAACCGCCGACGCTGGCACTGCCGCTTTTCGCGATTCCTTAGCCACGCGCCACGCAATAAGTCTAGCTAGTTTATGCGGATGCTGCGGAGAACCTGAAGAAGTGCTGCCAGAAGAAGTGGAAGAAGTGCTAGAGGAACAATGGGAAGTAATAGCGTGCTCACCCGCGCCTGAAGGACCTGGAACAGCATCTTCCGTTTCACCCGACTCTGGTGGCGGTGGAACATCTTCCATCGGTGCCGCGGCCACAGCTCTCTCCGACCTCCGGCCCCTCCGGAAAGAAGACCCGGAACTTGTCAGCACCTGAGAGGATGAAACAGAGGGGACAGCAGGCGCAGGAGAAAACAGCGCATCAACAGAAATGGGGGGAACAGGCGGGAGGGGGTGCAAAGCACATTCGCTCGGCGGAGGGGGGCCAGTGGGTAGCGGCAGGAGAGGAACCCACACGGAGGGGGACGAAACAGAGTGGGGGAAGGCAGACCCAACCCCCGTCGCGCCACCCACGGTGTAGACAGGAAGCCACGCGGGAGGTGGAAGGTGCCCAGCCGACATGTGAAATGCCGACAAGACCGGTTGTAACGGAGTAGGAGCGAGGGGTGGCTGCGAAAACTGAGCCAACGGGTTCGCCCCAGCCAGGGAGGACCCGGCACACGAGCATGCAAAGGCAGGGGGGGATCGCAAACCGGGGGCCACCGGCCGACCACATGGGTCGGACGCCAGCGGCCAAACTGGCACAATACGGGTAAAAGTGCAGTGAGGACAAAACCGGGAGGCCCGTGAAAGGCGCTCCGGAGGACGCGGGCAATGCCTGTGCGACTGGCCAGGGAAGGCCACCGGGAAAAAACTGTCCCCCGGCTAAACCGTGAGGCACGGCAAACGATGGAGGAGGGCCAGGCAGGTGGAACGCAGCCGCCATGGATGACTGCATCGCCACCAGCTGCACCGCCCCCCCCCGGGCCGGGGGGGGAAGAGCCTGGAGCCTGACGCCCGGGGATGCCGACGCGGGAACATAACCAGCGAGTGACCGGGAGCCAAAAGAAATTGTCCCCACTGCGAGATCCCCCGCCGGGGAACCCAGCACCGAAACTGCCTGGGGGGCCCCCGACGCGGCAACCCGTGCAAACCCCACCCCCTGTAATGCGCTGGGGCCCTCCCTCCCCACTCCATCCCCAACCATATATACGGGGGAAAATGGCCCCTCCGCAGGGGAGTGCCCATCCACAGCCGCCCGAGTAATAGAGGGCACAGGATCTCCCTGTAACCCCACAACATATTGACCCCCCAGCAGTGTGTGCCCCCCCTCGCCCCCCGCAGCCCGCCCGCAGACTCCAGGCACCACGTGGGCGCCCGCGCCGCTGGCCAGAGCCGCCGTCGGGAGGGGAAGGGGAGCCGAGCCGCAGCTAGTAGCGGACTCCGGGGATGCCCGCGGCCACGGCCCGGCCGAGATGTCCTCCGCAGCAGCACGGCTCGAGCGGCTGCCGGCCGCGCGATCACCGCTGGCAGGGGCGCGGGCCGCAGTGGCCCAACCCCGTCGCGATACTGCGGCCGCCGGGAGCAACCTCCGTGGGGCCGCACTCCGGGATCGCGGGCGTGGGGTGCCCGCAGCTTCCACGAGGCGGCGGGAGGGAGGGGCGGCATCTTAAGGCAGTAGAAAAGGGGCACAGCAGCAGGGGAATGCACTAAAGGGAATACTGAAAACAAAACAATGGAAACAGCAACTAAAACCTCTACTTATAAAACAAAGGGGGACAAAACAGCACAATGAAAGACAAAGGTAATATACGCAGCCTTCCTGGGCCATACAATAAATGGCAAGAGGAAGTCTGAGGCACATGACCCTACCCTATATACTATCCTGAGACCAACCCCTTAAAGCTTGACGGACAACCCTCTGATCCTATAGGAAAAAACCACCGGAAACATGATCTGCCTAGCAACTGCTTAGTCATAAAACAACCAATCACCAAAAGTTGGGCTCTTATATGGCCTCAGGCTTATGCAGCCTTCAGCTAATCTAAAAGATCTTTACACAGTCACATACAGTTTTGTTAGAAATACTGAAATGTGCACACGTACAGTATTAAAAAACTGAGACACATATTTGTAACATCATTGTATTTATCACTCATAGTATAGTAGCTCCCTTTAGACCAATACAACAATAAAAACAACAATACTGTACATGGTGAAGATAGCTCTAACGTCTTTCAGATGTGTGTTGTAAATTCCAAGAGCACTTATACTTACTGCAATATACTGGACTAAAGAGCAATATACTATAATGGTCCTATTTATCCATGTGCAGTAATAACATAGATTTTCCATCACTGCTTATCAAAGCAATAGAAAATCTATTATCAGTCACCACTATTTATCATTAAAATATTGCTAGAACAGCTGAGGGATATGCAGCTGCCAGGTGCTACTGGTTGACAGAGGGAAAACTAAATTTGTAGAGTAGTATACATAAGTATATTCGGACGCTGTAGACGTGAGGTGCTTTGCTAAGCAGCTGTCTTAAACACAGGGGAAGTCACTCCCACAATTTAGAACCAACAGAAAAAAGAAGACTGCGCTAAATAGTAATTTTGTATAGTAGTTTTTCTGTTGGAAGACTGAATTTACCACATTAACGGACCTGTCTTGGGGCATGTGCGCATTTGCGACCTTGCTAGACATTTTACACATGCGATATGAAACTGAAAGCTCATACTTGGGCTTTAAATTCCACTTAAGGAAAAAAAACAAGATACAAAAAATCAATGTAATACTTAACATATTTCACTTAGGAAAAACTCTTTATTTAAATAAAGTGTTCCTAGTGTTTACATGTCTTTGACGTGTATATTTATATATTAACAGTTTCTCATATAGCACCGCATATTCCGCTTTACAAATGGAACAATAGTAATCGAACAAATCTGGATAATAGCATACAGACATAGGAGCTAATTCAGACCTGTTAGCTCGCTAGGGTTTTTTTGCAGTCCTGCGTTCGCATAGTCGCCGTCCATACGGGAGTGTATTTTTTTGCTTTGCAAGTGTGCAAATGCATGTGTAGCAGGGGTGGTCTTCAGTATGCCGGCGGTCGGGCTCCCGGCGACCAGCATACCGGCGCCGGGAGCCCGACAGCCGGCATACCGACACTTATTTTCCCTCGTGGGGGTCCACGACCCCCCTGGAGGGAGAATAAAATAGTGTGGCGCGCGTAGCGCGCCACCGTGCCCGTAGCGTGGCGAGCACAGTGAGCCCGCAAGGGGCTCATTTGCGCTCGCCACACTGTCGGTAAGCCGGTGGTCGGGCTCCTGGCGCCGGTATGCTGGTCGCCGGGAGCCCGACCACCGGCATATCGTAGTGAACCCGTGTAGCAGAGCTGTACAAACAGATTTTGTGCAGTCTATGAGTAGCCCAAGACTTACTCAGCTGCTGCGAACACTTCAGCCTGTCCGGGACCGGAATTGACATCAGGAACCCTCCCTGCAAACGCTTGGACACGCCTGCATTTTTCCAAACACTCCCAGAAAATGGTCAGTTGACACCCACAAGCGCCTTCTTCCTGTCAGTCTCCTTGTGAACGCCGTGCGAACAGATCCTTTGCACAGACCCATCGCTGAGCGGCGATCCGCTTTGTACCCGTGCGACACACCTGCGCAATGCGGTGCATATGCATGCGCAGTTTAGACCTGATCACCCGCTGTACGAAAACGCAGCCTAGCGATCAGGTCTGAATTAGCCCCTTAGAGATAGTAAGGCCCTGCTTGCAAGCTTACAGTGTATAGCGAAATAGGCACTGATATACAAGGATAGGTGCTTCCTATTCCATAAGGGATGCAGTCAAAATACTGACTGTTGTTATCCTGGCATTCAGGAGACCAACACTTGAATTCCGACAGCTGGTGAAATACTGAGGCCACCAACCGAGTGGGAATAGAACCTGTGGCGAGCGATTCTGGTAGTTGGAATACGGTTGTCGGTATAGTGACAGCTGGTAGCCAGGATATCATATGTATTCCATGGGTTCTTAATGGGCTGTATGATATGGTCACTCAGCAATGTTGGCCAAGGTTCAGGAGGATGTGAAAGTGAAGAAAGACAAAGTATATGAGGTTATGTGTGGACTGTGCATTCCACACATCCAAGAATACTGGGTTCTGCATTCCACTAGAGCAGTTGTAAATATACATTATTCTGATTGCAAAGTTCTGAATAATATGTGAGTGCTACATAATTAAAAAAGATAATAACAATCATTTTTTAACCCCCCCCCCAGTGATTCACATGACATAAATATATCAGATGGAGTTTGGGAGTTATGGGGGTCATTCCGAGTTGTTCGCTCGCAAGCTGCTTTTAGCAGCTTTGCACACGCTAAGCCGCCGCCTACTGGGAGTGAATCTTAGCTTCTTAAAATTGCGAACGAAAGATTCGCAATATTGCGATAAGACATCTCTGTGCAGTTTCTGAGTAACTCGAGACCTACTCGGCATCTGCGATCAGTTCAGTGCTTGTCGTTCCTGGTTTGACGTCACAAACACACCCAGCGTTCGCCCAGACACTCCTCCGTTTCTCCAGCCACTCCCGCGTTTTTCCCAGAAACGGTAGCGTTTTTTCACACACTCCCAAAAAACGGCCTGTTTCCGCCCAGAAACACCCACTTCCTGTCAATCACATTACGATCACCAGAATGAGGAAAAAACCGTGAGTAAAATTCCTAACTGCATAGCAAATTTACTTGGCGCAGTCGCAGTGCGAACATTGCGCATGCGCACTAAGCGGAAAATCGCTGCGATGCGAAGAAATTTACAGAGCGAACAACTCGGAATGACCCCCTATATACAGTATTAATTTTCCTGAGATCTCCATCTAAGGTTTACACCTGCCAGATTAAAAAAGACCTGGTTGTAAACACAGAAAAGGTATTACACAGAGCACAAATAACAATATTCCCAGACTCATCAACATAAAATATATATACTAAAACCATGACAGATTAGTTGTAGCGCTTCTTAAAGCAGTTCTGTTAAGCAGGATTAAAGGTTACTACATATGAAATTTCTTACTGCCTGAAGACAAAGAGAAGGTCAAGGCTGAGATATGAAACTACATCAAATGTTTAAAGAAAAAATAAAAGCAACAGTTTAGTGAGATTAAATGAGAATACAATGAGGTCAGGTAACTAATAAGTACGACAGGTAGGAAGAACAGTAGGAAACAGTTTTAATAAATGGTGTAAGGTTGAGGTCAGTGGAAAGCAGCATAAAATAGATTATTCATATAACATTATAATAAGAAGAATGTGTTAAAAGACATAGCTGAATCTGGCAGTGGATCAACACTAATTCATCCTTAAAGTGGAACAATCTCTGAGCTAAATAAAAGTTGAACTGTTCTCAATAGAAATCATTTGGTAGAGAGCTCAGTCTTCCTGCAACTCAGTACAGACAGTCTATTGCCCTGATCGTATCTATATGCCAGTTGGAAATTGGGCTATGCCATTATCATTCTGTGTACTGTGAATTCCACACCTAAATTTGAAAAAGCCAATAAATCATTTTTTTTCTTACCAAAATGGCAACTTAGAAACATAGGGGTATATTTACTAAGGTGTGAGTTTTTTTAGAAGTGAAATGTTGCCCATAGCAACCAATCAGATTCTGGCTATTATCTTCTTGAAGCTGCTAGATAAATGTTAAGTGGAATTTGATTGGTTGCTATGGGCAACATCTCCACTTCTAAAAAAAACCTCAAACCTTGTAAATATATCCCATAGAATTTGACGGCAGATAAGAACCACTTGGCCCATCTAGTCTGTCCATGAACACACACAACTACACACTACTATAAATTTGTGTCAGGAGCCAATATATTTTTGGCATGTGGGAGGAAACCGGAGTACCTGGAGGAAACCCATTTGAGCATGGGAGAACATACAAACTCCACACCGTTAGGGCTGTGGTGGGAATTTAACTTATATTACCTTAATTATACTATACCAAAAATATTAGAACTAAAATTCATTTGCATATAAAGTACTTTTTTCAATAATAATAATAATAATAATAATAATAAAAATAGATACACAAAATAAAATAAAAGAACAATCTGACATGGCTTAGATTAATAAATAATACAGTATAGCACCATTGGAACACAAAGCGTTATGTAAGCTGAAATATGAAGTTGATAAGATGCACAGCGTAGCTCCCGGCTCTCTGGTTAATCCCCCGCTGCCTAGCAATATGGAGGCGTGCCGTGAGTCCACACACCCTGACTCACAGCTCGGCCCCATTTGCAGTGTCCGCGCGCCCCTTGCTAGTCGTGCACATATGCCAGGGCTGGAAAGAGGCCCCAGTCCATCTCTGGAGGGGAGGATATGTCTTCATTATCCAGTGGCAAAAGCACACACAGGGTCACAGTGGTAAGAACACACTTATGCTAATTAGACTATCAACATGTACTATAAGCAGGTTTGGGGTGAAGGTAATCGATATATTTGAGTGAGGTTGATAAGTATAAGGGCATAAGTTATGTCTGGGTTTTATTAAGGGGGGTGACAGGTTTAATGTTTTAGTTTTGTTTAATTAAGATGAAGGGGTCATTTTGATTAGGCTGTAGAAGATAGTGGGGGTAATGTATACAATACAGTATGAATGGATTTAATTGATGAAGTAACTAATTATAGGGGTTAATTATGTTAAATAGGGCTATTACTACAATCTTGAAGGATGTATAAATTGAACAGGACATGCACAGTTTAACAAGCCAATCACTTCAGGGACAGGGACTGCCACTTGTGGTTGAAATTATTGGTTTGTTGGTTTGTTTGGGCCCTCACAAAACAAGCTGCCAATGGGCAGTGTACATTGCTGGCAATGATCTCTAAGTGCACAGACTGACTCTACATAGGCAAGTCATCATCGTCATTGCCATCCGATTCCTCACCCACATCAGTGTGTACATCCTCTTCTTCACAGACTATTAGTTCGTCCATGCTGGAATCCACCATCACAGGTCCCGCTTTACTTTTTGGAGGTAATTGCTGGTAAAGGTCTTCCTCGTGGATTGTGTAATTCATTAACATCATATTTTCCACATTTTGGGGAAGTAACCTCCTATGCTGATTGCTGTCAAGGTTCCAGGCTGTGCTGAAAACTGTTTCACACTGGAGGGGGCGCAACTTAAGTAAAGCAAAGCCAGTTTGTGCAAGGGCCTCCAAATTGCCTTGTTTTCCTGCCATTAATGAAACAGACTTTCTGACATGCCTATTTGGATGGTATTGCTAAAATAATCATCAGCCACCAATACTTGTATGAATATTACACTTCGATCTGACCAGCAGTGTCATAGAAAAATAATAGTATAGTACACGGGGGTATAGCACAAAAAATATATACATTTTTTTTATTAGATTTTTAGCTTTTATTTTTTTTTTACATTGGGGCAACACCCCTGGATGGACAGACAGAGCACCCCTAGATGGACAGACTACTTCTGAAGGTCACAGCAGCAGTGCCTTGATGTATAGAAAGAGCACTCCTGTATGCACACAGCAGCCCCTTGCCGGACACAGCAGCCCCTTGATGGATAACACAGCATCCCTAGGGACAGACCACTGACAGTTTGGGTACCACCTACAGAGTCACAATACATTTATGATTATTATTACACTGTGGTTTGACTGGCAGTGTCACAGAAAAATAATACTATACCTTAGTACACTGGTGTATAGCACAAAAAAAATAATTAACTATATTTTTAGCTTTAATTATTTTTACTGTGGTGCAGAGCACCTGGGTGGATAGACAAACCACCCCTTGTCAGACACAGCAGCCCCTTGATGGAAAGACAGAGCACCCCTAGATTGAAAGAGCACCCATGGACGGACTCAGCAGCCCCTTGATGGACGGACAGAGCACCTGTAGATTGAAAGAGCACCCATGGACGGACACAGCAGCCCCTTGATGGACAGACAGAGCACCCCTGTATGACACAGCAGCCCTTTGATGGACGGACTGGGCATCCCTGGATGGACACTGCACCCCTGGAGGGACACAGCATGGACATGTCTGCAATCTCCACAGCCAGAGTGAAGATGGCGCAATCACCAGTGACCTTTATAGGAGCCAAAACCAGTGAGAATCCGACAGTGTGAGGGTAACATTTTGCCTCACTTTGGAATCTGAGTCAGGTGGGAAAACATTAGCCGGACTCGGATCCTAGCTTGGAACATAATGTTCTGAAGCCCACTCATCTCTACATATTTTATTAACTAAGGAACACTAAGGGGAGGTGTGTTTGTTTGTGTGTGGGGGGAAGGGGGGGTTTGGGTTGGCATTCAATGAAACATAATTATATCTTTCTCTCTTGAACCCTAACATTTTCTGACACTCTTACTAAAGTTGTATCATCCACTGAGAGATAAAAACTTTTGCATACAGGTGTGTGTATTTCCTTATAATTATGAAATGGATTTTATTGATATATTATAAGGCATGATAAGTGATTACAATTTAAAAACCTAGTTATTCCCTGCATCATAGGGTTGCTATAGTGCTCTAAAGGACTTGTTTTTAAGTCCGCAAGAGGAAGTGATAAATCATTCCTGGTTATAAAATAATATATTTATAGAGCCCCTTTATAAATTAATACATTTATATTTCCCCATTATCAAATAACTAGCTGCTCTACCTGTTCTTTGCACGGGAGTTTCTGATTTTCACCGTTATAAATATAAATGAGTGTTAAAATGTTGGTAAATCTATAGAGATGTAAGTTTGAGATGTCTTAATGGAAGTCAATATTAATACATGGTTCTTAGCTTACTCGAGGAGCACGTGTAGCAGATACGGTAAAAAGTGACTGGACCATTTTTGTAGTTTATGACATTCTACACACTGGAGGTGCAATCCAAATTTTGATCCAATTGTCCGTTTGGGCATTATCGTTCACTCAACGCAAGCTACACATCGGCAATGATGTCAATATGTCAACTCCCTTTTCATCCTGTTAGAGGAGGTTTATTAAAATTCTAATTACATAATTTTCCAATTTCCCCCCTGAAGAAACCCTATGTTAAATTTGAGCTCCCTAACATATCGGGAAGTAAGAGAATTAGTGATGAGTCAGTCAGTAAGTGAGTGAGAGCTTTCGCATTTATATGTATAGATTAATTTATATTGCCCCATTATGCAATAAAAAAACAATATTGCCCCTGTTATAAAAAAAACTAATTTATGTTGACACCTTAATAAACTTTTAATTAATAATCACTGGTTATTAAATAAATTGTCACTGCTCCCATAATTAATAAGTTAATGCTGACACGCTAATAAATACATACCTTAGTTTTTCTGTCATAATAGGATAGATAGCTGAAAAGAGATGATTGTTGCATATCAGAACCTTTCCTCTTTTTTGGTGTTTTAGAATGGTATTTTGGAAGCCGAAGGACAATTTCTGTTCTGTACATATGTAAAAATCAGAACTGATGCTTTGAAATCATGCCGTTTAATGTATTTCTATATCCCTAAAAAACCTTATTGTTTACAAACTGCACATAAAAAAAACTTGTGGATTTTTGCAAAACTGCTCTACAACTGTACAGTAAGTCTCCCCCAAAGTTTTATTTTCACAAAATAAACTGGAAACACAGGACATAAAACAATGTATTTCCAATTGGTAAAAATCAATATGTTTGACCTTTCAAACAAAAGCGATTCTGCTATTCCCATAGTTCACTAAGTTTAATACCAACTGAATAAGGGTCAAATGTGAATAGAATATAAATCACATATATATTTTAACCATTGAGTGAGAAAAAAGTGAAAGTGAGGAGCGGAAAGAATAATTTCCTTTTACTATTTAACACGTCTTTCAATCCCATACTAATAGGATCTTGTATGTAAAATCTAAGCCAACTTCTCCATTTCACTCTAACTTAATAGAGACAATTCAATTATAGGCAAACTCACATCACAAAACTTGCAAACATTGTGGCAATGTGCCGTCCCATGAAATTTAATTCAATTAGAAAAGACTTGTGTCAATATCGTGCAACTTTTCTACATAAAGCGACCTGGCTGAATTGAATGAAAAAGTCTGCAAATCACCCTGGACCCCTAAAAAGTAGCAACTAAGATATCAGGACCATTTAGAAGGCTGTTAGTGGCCATACTGAAAACACCTGTAGGTTCTAAAAAGGTATAAAATGATTTAAAAAACATGTTTTATTAATGATGGAAAAATTATATGCAAAACATGTCTTTTGGCAAAGGTTGTGGTGTACATAAAATTGTGTTTAATGTCATTTTTCAAAGTTTTTATAGAAGTTTTAAAAAGTTGTAAAAAAAATACTTTTAGCTACCATTTGACCAGTTCCAAAAAACATATCCCATCAATACGGCACTTTTACATACATGTCCCACATCATTTAACTCATTATTGATCTTTTTACATAAATTCAAATTGAAAAAGTCTTGCAGGACTCAACTCGCTCCTAATTGAATTAACCACAATACATTTTGTCTCTTGTTTTACTTACAACAGAAAATTGTATTCTATTTAAAGACTTTGGGCCTGATTCAGAGATTCATGGAATGTCGATGGATGCAATGATGAGTATTTTTACCATTGCACTTGAACCAAGCAGCAACTAAATAGCAATAATGCATGTGCCATGTATTTTTTTTGGCTAAGTGAGTGACAAGTAGTTGGTGAATATGGGTTCTTTTTTCCTTGAGCCCTACAATATATCTGGTTGTGTCTCTGAATCTGCTCATTGTCATGTGGTATAACATGAACTGGATGGTATTATAATGTTACATTATATGAGCTGGGGCACCGTAATGAGGGACACTCAATGTCTATGATTTGAGGGTACTGTGTTGCATAATGTGTACTGGAAGCCCTACAATGCAACATAACATGAACTAGGGCACTATTATGGTCCATAAAATAAACAAGGGCACTACTATGGGGCATAACATTAACTAGCGCACTACTACATTTCAGAAAATGAAGTAGGGCATTTTTATGGGGAATAAAATAAACTAGGGCACTACTATGGGCTCATAACATCAACTAGGGCACTACTATGGTTCAGGAAATGAACTATAGCAGTATTATGGGGCAAAAAGTTAGCAACTGCTGCAGAGATGTGTCTTTCTAGAAGAATTGGGACAGGGGACTCTTCAAAATGTTGTTATGGGGCCCAAAAAGTTTTGAATACGCTGCAGGTGAGGACCAATGGGAAGTCGTAATCATGGATCTTGCAATTTCTTAGCACCAGTAGTCCTACTGCTCACACTCCTGTCCCAATGAAATCAAGATATTAATTTGCTAATTTAAGTGCAAACGCTGCTAATGAAATGTGCAAAATGTTGTAGCCAAATGTAAAATTTGACATATTTTGTGGTACAATTTATATAAGTTTGATTATTTCTACACAGAAAAGTCACAAATTTTTAATAGAGACAAACAATAGAATCTAAATAGAGCTGTGAAAAAGAGAAAATGTCTTATCTATCTATTGTTGCTCTTAATTTCACTAGGTATGCTGGTGTAAATGATTTGTTTCTATTAAGACATTTTTTACTAAGGGAAGTGTATGGTGGTTAGGAACTAAAGTTACCTGGAAGAAATCCTACAGGTGCTCAAACGCATTGGGCATGGGATGCCGGCGGCCGGGATTTCAATGGTCAGCATACTGATGCCGGGATCCAGGCCGCTAGAATGGTGGCAGGGGGCAAGCGCAATGAATCCCCTTGTGGGCTTGCTGCGCTCGCCATGCTGCAGGCTTGGTGGCTTGCTGCACTCGCTACTGGTTCACTACGTGGACACCCACGAGTGGGAATAGACCCTGTTAGCTGGAATTCCTGCTGGCAGCATTGTCAGCGGTTGGGATTCCGGCGCCGGTATCCTAACCACCGTGATCCTGACTGCCGGCAATGTAACTACATCCCGCTCAGACTACTGACTACAATATGAAGACACATACTTGCACTACCTATTCTAGCATAGACAAGCACCATGGTGGTGTCTCGGCTTTTCCAGAACAGGAAACACCGGCATCCCATACCCAATGCGTTTGAGCACCTGTAGGATTTATTCCAGGTAACTTTAGTTCCTAAGCACCATACACTTCCCATAGTACATAGTAACATATTATGTTCCAGTATGCATGAATATGTTGGAGTACACGATGGATCCTTCCAGAAAATATCCTATACTTGCTACATTTATGAGTAGAATTGTCATAAGACTTTCGTTATCATCTTTCCAAATGAAATTCAGACTGAAATGTACAAAACTATATATAACCTCAAGCTTCATATGTTTAGTTTAAATTTTCTATTTGTCAAACATGAAAACAGACACAGAATTACCATGGTAATAGACTATGACACTATGAATCCCATGGTATATTGATTGTTCACCCTGGTAACCCTTTGTCTTTTTCACAAGACAGTCTGGTAGCACCTGATAGTTTATGTGATTGTCCCTATGATGTATGTCTCATATACTGTATCACAGTGACCATAGTGAGTTATTATCTCACTTATCAGAAATAAACCTACATCATTACCTTCTGCTTGTGGCAGAGTATCCAGTTATCCGTTCCCTAGTTCTTTGAATCTTGGTTTGTGAATTAGAATCTTTCCTGCACACCGGCTGCTCAAATCACGCTACATTAAACATAACATTCTTTAATAAAGAAGACTAATAACTGATGCTCCTTTGTATCTGTTGCGTGAGAAAAGTGAGAACACCTTCTAGAAGACAGATGTCTCCACAGCAAGGGATGTGTATTAATTATATGAGAGCTGAAGCACAGAAATCAAGAAAAAAAATTTTTTTTTCAAAATCTTTCTGAGATATTATTTAACTGAAACGGTAAAGGTGGTGCAGGTACTGTTCCAAAAACAGATGCTCTCATTTAGTTATGAGCAAATACAGCCAAACTTTGCAGAAAATAAATAAATGTGATGCTAGGAGTGCTTTTGGCACTTCAGTGTATAATGGGTGTGATTGCTTCAGAATCTGTTTTCAACAAATGTTTAATGTTATAGTTTTATTGAGTAGACCTTGTGAACTAAATTCAATATTTTTTCACCAGCCGTGGCAAGGCAGTAATTTAGCGCCACCACAAAAAAACCTAACAAAATTTCAATCTATGCCAATCAGTAGTGCAACTTTATTCTCATTACACTGCACAGTAGAGATAATGAGACCCCCAATGCTGCAGTCTGGCAAGGCAGGGGGATTATAAAGTGAAAAAATAAAAGTATAAAAAAATAAAGAGTACCCAATAGGCTACTACTGCAAAGGTAATAGACAGGACACAGGCCCGTGGCTCTGCAAACTAGCTTCCGCTTCTGGTACACCGGCACTGAACTGCTGCTGAAGATGGCGCCTTGATGGATATCAGAAATCTCTGACATTGAGCATGCACATAAAGGAGGACAGGGGCTATGAAAGACACTAATCAGCCCAGCATCAGCGGTGAGTGAGTCATTGCTGGCACTGAGGCAGCCCTGTCAATTACAATCGCCAGTGGATCCAGGCGCCAGGTGCAAGAGCTATAGGGGGCTATGGGAGGTTATTGCAGAGGGCGGGGGTGGAGTAGCAGCTGGTCGAGGAAACTGGGTAGAGTTCTTGGTGCCCCCTCAAATTCGGCACCCATGGCACATGACCCATTAGCCTTCCCCCTGGTTATGGCCCTGATATTTTTATGGATGATATTCAATCAACCCTATTAGTAAATAGATGAGGGCAAGTGCAACATTGCATTTAGTGTAAATGTGCATTTAACCATACCAACCAACTTAACAACCAACCAACCTACCAACCAACCCACCATCCAGACTTTTTCTTTCACAGTCTATCTTACAATTGCAAGAGTGCTGATTGGCTGCTATGGCACAGTGGAAATTTAAAGTGGCAGTTACAGTACTATTTTGGAGTTTAGATAAAACCATGTGGAATTGCAGGGGAAATAATTTTAAAAATGTGTGTACAGATTTACAATTGGAAGAGTGTAGTGGTGTCCTAGAGTAGGTCAACTCTAAAACTAATTGTAGAAATTAAGCTGGCCAGTATTTGAGTGCTGCATGTCAAAGCAGCTATTACTTTCCCCGCATGCAAATAAATAATGTTCAATTGTACATTGCTTCATGGTTTGTCCCAGTGTAATTTGTACACTTTTGTGAGATTTCATCCTAACTTTGGGCCTGATTCAGACCTGATTGCTGTAGTGCAAATTCGCAAGGTTGCCGATTATTGATCGTCTACGCATGCTTACGGATCGTAGTGCGCACGCAAATTGAAAAAAAATCCAGCAACTTTTTTGATTGCTAGTTGACTGACAGGAAGCCAGCATTTTGGAGTGGTCACTGTCCATTTTCTGGGAGTGTCAGGAAAAATGCAGGCATGCCCAAGCGTTTTCAGGGAGGGTGTGTGATGTTAGCTCCGGCACCGATCAGCCTGATTTTATTGCACTGTAGGAGTAGGTCCTGGGCTATGCACAGACTGCACATACAGGAAAAATCATTCAATGGTGAGTGAGTTGCGAACGGATTTGCAGCTGACCGGCGTTCGCAGGGATTTTTGCAAGGCGTACGCAGACTTGCACGGGGTGGGTTTTCACTTTGTTTGGGCGATGACTACCTGATCGCAAACCTCTGCAAATTTGTAGAGGAGCGATCAGGGCTTAATTACCCCTTGTAGACATAGACCATTATTAGTATATAAGCCATATTGTTATAGAAAACACAAATGCAGCAGTGTAGTGTAAAATAAAGGCAGCAATTCTGACCTACAGTATGTTTGTTGGAAGTAAAATACAATCTCGTTTAGAAATGGATGTAGCAAAAACTGCTATTAAAACAACAAAAACAAAACACCCAATGGGTCGGATTCAGAAATGGATTCTGAGGTGTCCACTCTAGTACTCTTTCCCAGATTCGCAGGTGCATTAATGTACAAAAGTTAGTTTCACCCTCTCCTTTGTGCACTAGTGTATGCCGGAATCTACTCTGTGAACCTGCACACTGTAGCAATGCTACATCCACCATTGTATCTACCATTGACAGTTGAACCAGCTCTATGGCAGATGCAGTGTCTCCATATGAACATGGCCAGTGTGGAAGCAAGCCCTGTATCACAGAAAAGTGACATGCCCAAGACACTTCCATAACAAGCCCATGATTATGTTGTGTTTGCTTCTGGTCACTACCAGATGGGATGCATTTAAATTACCGGAAGTCGGGATCCCACTTGTAAAAATCTTGATACCGGAATCTCGACACAAGTCACAATGCTGGTGCCAGAATTGAGTCCGAAATCCAAAATGGACAGGAGACCGACATTGGAATTCCAACTGTCGTAATCTCGACCATACGAAGTATACCACTGCTGTTAGGTTTGGGGCTGGGGGGGTTAGTTTAGCTGCCCCCACAGGGAGATTAGGATTACGCTGTGGAAGGGGGAGGTTAGGTTTAGCCTGCGAGAGGGGGGGTTTAGGTTTAGCCACCACTGAGGGGAAGTTAGGGATAGGCACTATAGGGGAAGGTTAGGGTTAGGGGGTAGGGGAGAGAGGACAACAGTCCCAACTCACCCCTGTCGGTGTTCCATACTTTAGTATTTCAGCATTGGTCTCCTGATCGGATACCAGGCGCAGGCATTTCCTACTGATTCCTCCCAGACACCACCCAGGAATGCCCACTGCTTTGTATCTATGGTTCAGATACCAGCTCTCCTTATGCAATAGCACATTTGTGCATACCGTACACACAGTGTAACACATGTGCCATTAAGGTTTCCAGGATATTTTTGCTAATGCACAGCAGCAAATAATCACTGTGCAAATATCAGCATTGTGTAGGGTTTGTATGCACCTATGATTAAGGCCTATTAAGTGGTCTCTAAATTATAGTGCATAAATAAATGATACAATAAAATATAATTATTTGTATGCAGTAAAATTAAGTTGCCTCTGTATAAAAAATAGGATGGTGCTGTAGTAAAGATATCTCAAAGTACTTAAAATAACCAATATTTAACAGATAATGCCATTCATGTAGACTGATACTATTTTAACAATATATGAAAATTAATTAAGTGTAAGAACTGTAAAATGAAATAAAACATTGTAATTAATACCAACAGTGTATCATTGTCATTTTTAAGCAGCAATGCAGAGTTATATGCAACTGTTTTTTTTTTATTACATATCTTGTGTATCTACGTATTGCACGTACTACGGACCCAAGTACTGTATACACAAGTATATAGGCAATGCACTCCACTTGCAACTGAAGGTGGTAACAAGGTGCTCGCACTTAGACTAAGGTTAGTTACACACATTTCATTCATAATGCAGGAGTGAATATGGCTGACAGGATGCATTCAATACTGTATTGGTCCCCATATTTCAATATACAAACTATTAGTAAGCCCCTATTAAAGATCACGATATGTGAGTTTACCAACTCCTTCAATGTTCAGGGAAACCTTCCTTGCAGCATCAGCAATCTGCCTGCATGAATTAAAGAAAGCACTTCATATACTTTACAATTTTACTTACACAAAGATATAAGACAAGCTGTTCTTAGTAGTGCAAAGTCATCTGCAGAGATACTTGGAAAGTCACGCCTATAACTTGTGATATAGATGTTCAGGCTCGATTTAGTACATGTACAGTAAGTGCCACAAACAATCATTTGTTTATCAAAGTTCAAAAATTACCATTTAGATAGATATTATGCAAATCTAAACAAAGCTCTTAGAGCCTAATTCAGACCTGATCGCAGCAGCACATTTGTTCTTTTATGGGTAAAACCATGTGCAGTGCAGGGGGGGGGGGGGAACAGATATAATATGCGTAGAGAGAGTTAGATTTGGGTGGGGTGTGTTCAAACTGAAATCTAAATTGCAGTATAAAAATAAAACAGACAGTATTTACCCTGCACAGAAACAAAATAACCCACCCAAATCTAACTCTCTTTACACATGTTATATCTGTCCCCCCCACACACACACACAAACACACAAAAACACACACACCTGCAGTACACATGGTTTTGCCCATTAGAGAACAAATCTGCTGCTACGATCAGGTCTGAATTAGGCCCTTAATCCATTAATGTACAGGGGGTATCCTGTTAGCCACAGTAAATTACCACTACTAATGGATCACCCAGGGGCTATCAGGGATTATGCTTCATATTCCTCTGGCACCCTGTTATTGTGCTATAACACATGGGCCTGGGAACTTATCCCAGATCCCATGTTTTATCCCTAAAAAATAAGTAATTTAGCACATGGTAAAAATGGGCTATAATTTGATAGCGTGACAATACCATCAAGCCAAATTGAAGATATTAGCCCGCTTTTGTCGTGTGGTAAATTACCGCCCATAGTTTGTAAGTGGCCTGCTTCTGCTTATTAAAACAAAAGCACTGTAACAAGGCAAATCCATCTGTAATGTACCAAGGCCTTGGCACAGCAGAACAGTGGCATTATCCTGAGGAGAACGAATTGACAGAATAGGAGAGGAGTGGGTTAAACCTCAGTTAGGCTGGGGGCAGGACAGTAAGGCATTATGGGAGTATTCTGGTAGCCTATGGGAGTGAACGTTGGGGGTGAGCAGAAAGGGTTTTGAGCTTGGTGAAGGGGCTGGATCAGCCTCTTTTGCTTTATCCATGGTAGGGGTAAGTGCTCTGCCCCCCCCCTTTCTCCTGTGTTGTGCTGCTTGCCCCTGTTTTTGGTTAATACAGTGTACAGCTTCTTGCAATGTGCATTTCTACTGTGCCCCCTATAAGGCCCCCCCTGTTTACCCATTTGCTTCCCGGGATTTATTGTGTGGCCGCCATGCCCCGTCCCCGCCCTGCTTCTCCCTCTCAGTCTGGTCCCCCGGGTCTCTGAGTTGGTCGCGGCTTCTAAAAAGTCGGATGCCATTATGCGGCATGCGGATGTTGTCGTGGGTGTGGGGTCCATGCTGTGCCGGCTGTGCCACTCCAAAACTGATCAGATGGGTAAAGGTATTTGGATCACTATGGCACCATCATGTAATGGGGACTGTTGTCCAGTGGCATTGGCTAATCGGTATGCGGAGGTCAGGCCCTTATTAGAAGGGTCTTGGCTTCTGCACTACGATGGGTTGTTATTGACGAAATACCAATTTACTTGGATGATGCGGTGCTGCCTGTCCAGTTTGGGCCTCTCCCCTCGAGACTTTGGTTCACATTCATTTAGAATTGGGGCCGCCACTTCCGCAGCATCTGCAGTGTGCGCTGTGGCCGAAATTAAGGCTTTGGGCTTCTGGAAGTCGGCAGCTTATAAGCGTTACATTCGCCCCGTTGTTGCGTAAGCTAGTTGTTGTTTACTACTAACATCTTGTTCGTTTGACTGTTTATGCATTTCAGTTCAGTTTGTTCATGCTGTTTTTGTTTGTCTCCCCTGTCCTCGCTACTCGGATGGCTAGCTACTCGCCACTGCTGGCAGTGGGGGTCTGGAGTGCTTTGCGATTTTTTGCCTGAACTGACAAACTGATTTGGCTTAATTCATTCAATTCGGCTAATTGACATCTAATTAAAAGTTCCTCAGCAGGTTTTTACGTTTCACCTCCAGCCAAGTTATTCGGTGTGATCCCAATCCCCCCCCCCCTCAACCCTAACACCCCCCCCCCATTCCCCTTTTATTGTTTTGACTGTTCCTTCTGTTTCTTTCTGTTGCTTCGATTGGCCTGAAGCTTGTCCGAGAGGCAATTCATAGTCCTCAATTAATTTTTTCTTTTTGGAAGATCCTTGTTCTAGTAGTGGTTCCTGTTCTGGTCTGGGCTTGATTTTACCTTGCATATTCACATTTGTTTGTCTGTCTTTCCCTTATAGGTTGGTGGGAGGATGAGTTTGGTGTTTGGGTGATTGGTCACTCCTATGTTTTTTGGGCAGCCGAGTTTATGGCTTCGGAGGGGGCTCCTAGCTTTGTCGGGTCAGATGACGTGCGGTGGATAGGAGTGCAGGGTGTGCTGTGGCAAGATCTGAAAGCCAAACTTCTGGTGCAGGTTGGTCGGTTTGGGCTGCCCAAACGGTTGGTGATTCACTTAGGTGGTAACGACCTGGGTAAGAGGAAGGCAGTGAATCTTAGATTTGGCCATTGTTCAAGATTTGCAGGTGATTGCGGGCGCTTGGCCGGGCTGTAGGCTTATCTGGTCTTGTATGGTGCCATGGTTGTGTTGGCGAGGAGTGGCGGATTGTAAGGCAATCGGTGTTGCTCGGCGGAAGGTCAATTCCGCGGTTGCTAAGTTTGTGATGGCTCATGGCGGTGCTGTAGTTTGGCACCAGCGGATCAAGTTCTGGTGCTTTTACTTGTTTAGACCAGATGGGGTTCACTTGACTAGATAGGGACTGTGTATATTCCTTGAGGATCTGTTTTCGGTGGTTGGTTCTTTGGGTTAGGGTTATGGCGGCGGAGCGTAGTTTCTGTTGAGCAGAACTTCGCTGTTGGCGGGAAAGAACGGCAAGTGAACTTTTTGTTGGATTAAAGAAGTTGCTTGGAGGTCGTTTGGTGGTTGGTTTTTAGGTGCGCTCACCTTCATAGACTGGTATACATCTGCTGGACCACCATCACGGGGGCAGCCTCATCACCTTCACGGGGTGGGTAGTCAAGATGGAGGTTGAGCGGATACCTATTGTGTGTTGGAAGGTTTACTTCAGTTTTTTATAGGATAAGTTTCTGTTCATGGGATAGGGTTGTTTTAGCCGTTCTTTCTGGCCACCATACTTTAGATTAATTATTCAACAGTTATTAGTTCATTTAAATAAATAGCTAAAATTTTTCTGCCAAATTCAAGTCTCTGTGTCTTTAGTTATATTTAAGTGTTAAGATGTTATGGTTTAAGGTTACGGACAATCCTCAGACTATATGAGGTTAAGGAGAACGAATTGACAGAATAGGAGAGAAGTGGGTTAAACCTCAGTTAGGCTGGGGGCAGGACAGTAAGGCATTACAGGAGTATTCTGATAGCCTATGGGAGTGAACGTTGGGGTGGGCAGAAAGGGTTTTGAGCTTGGTGAAGGGGCTGGATCAGCCTCTTTTGCTTTATTCGTTCCACCCTCCCTCCCTAATGGTGGTGGTTGTTTGTTGCGGTGTTTGCGTTGGCTATTTCGGTGATTCGTGAGGTCATGTTTTTGTTGTGGCGGGAAAGAACAGCAAGTTAACTTTTTGTTGGATTAAAGAAGTTGCTTGGAGGTCGTTTGGTGGTTGGTTTTTAGGTGTGCTCACCTTCGTTGACTGGTATACATCTGCTGGACCACCTTCATGGGGGCAGCCACATCACCTTCACGGTAGGGTAGTCAAGATGGAGGTTGAGCGGATACCTATTGTGTGTTGGAAGGTTTACTTCAGTTTTTTATAGGATAAGTTTTTGTTCATGGGATAGGGTTGTTTTAGCAGTTTTTTCTGGCCACCATACTTTAGATTAATTATTCAACAGTTATTAGTTCATTTAAATAAATAGCTAACATTTTTCTGCCAAATTCAAGTCTCCGTGTCTTTATTTATATTTAAGTGTTAAGATGTTATGGTTTAAGGTCACGGACAATCCTCAGACTATATGAGGTTTATAATATTACTCCTGTGCGTTGGCTGATGTGTTCCTCTGAAAATGTTTCAGAGGAACACATCAGGCACATCGGGCAGATTTTTGCCTATGAAATTTTCATCTGGACTTGAAGAAAGTGAAAACAGACTTGTTACTTTTCACAATATACAGTATCATATAAGTTTCATACGATATTAAAAAAAATTGTGTACTAAAAGAGCAAAGGAAATTCTTTTAGCATTCAAAGTTATCCTCATTTAGAATTTATGTTCTATAATATTTCTCTTGTAGAAAATATGTAATTCCATTTGTGTCTGTCTATCTGTCTATCTATCTATCTATCTATCTATCTATCTATCTATCTATCTATCTATCTATCTATCTATCCATCTATCGATTCAGGGCCATCTAAACAGCAGTGAAGGCCCCTGGGCAAAGCAATTATCAGGGCCCCTACCCATCCTCCAGTGGTATGGTTGGGGGGTGATATCAGTCTCAACTTTGATGTTCCGTGGGCGGGTGTTTTATCTTCTACTCAGCATATAGCACCTGGAGCAGTAATTTCTGCTAATTCCTCCTTTACTGCACAGATGGTGGAAGACGGGACAGGAGGGAGAGCACTAAACTGTAGAAGGGGGCATTGGGCTGAATGAAGGGGCCCTGGTATATGACTTCCAGGGTGATAGGGGGGTTTTAATATGCAGGGGAGGGGTGGATAGTGGAGTCGGCTTAATATTTATAATTTTCTGGTTGGAGGGCAGCTTTCTTGACTGCTTGATAACTCCAGTTCCTGGAAATAGATTTCTTAACTTTCAATGGAATAAAAATCTAGAAAGCCTCACCTTTCAGGAAGTACTGGGGACTTGGGAATCAGAGTTCAGTAGCCAGAGCAATTCACCAATGAAAATATAAAACTGCATATCAGGCATGTGGAACTAGAGCCAGGACCAGCTGCAGGAAGGATGATATTTCTGGTTCTGGGCATACTAGAAACAAACTTCTAGGGGCGGATTTAATGGTGAGGATGCCCCTATGCACAGCAGTAATGGTCGCCCCCTGCTTGCCTAATTGTATTATTTTAATTAATTGGTTATAAGCCCTCATTTGATGATAGTCAATTTAATAGAATGATAAAAAGTCACTAAAAATTAGAGATGTGCGGCGGGCACTTTTCGTGTTTTGGTTTTGTTTCTGGTTCCATCCTCGTGTTTTGGATCTGGATTGGTTTTGCCACAACCACCCTTTTGTGTTTTGGTTTTGGATCTGGATGATTTAAAAAAAAAAACAGCTAAAATCACAGAATTTGGGGGTAATTTTGTTCCTAAGGTATTATTAACCTAATTAACATTCATTTCCACTCATTTCCAGTCTATTCTGAACACCTCACAATATTGTTTTTAGGCCAAAAGGTTGCAATGAGATAGCTGAATGACTAAGCTAAGCGACACAAGTGTGCGGCATAAACACCTGGCCCATCTAGGAATGGTACTGTAGTTGCAGACAGGATGGCACTTAAAAAAACTAGGCCCCAAACAGCACATCATTCAAAGAAGAAAAAGAGGTGCAATGAGGTAGCTGTATGACTAAGCTAAGCGACACAAGTGTGCAGCACAAAGAACATGGGACGTGCTGGAATTTGCCCAGATGTAATACACGCACAATATTGGTGGCACAGGAGAGCATACCCCTAAACTACACACACACACCTGGCAAAGCCTGTAAAATTAATTTGTATAATAATAACCCTTTTATTTGGAGCTATTATAATAATATGCAGCACAGGCGAGCATACCCCTACACCACACAGGGCAAACCCTGTAAAAATGATTTGGATAATAATATAAGTAATGTATATAAGCCTTTTATTTTGAGTAAATAATATACAGCACAGGACACCACCACTGGACTGATGCAGCCCAAGACAGTACCACTGGACTGGACTTATACGGCAGTACCCCTGGACTTATTCGGCAGTACCCCTGGAGTTGTACAGCAGTGTCAGACAGGATGGTACTTTAAAAAACTAGTCCAGAAACAGCACATGATGCATAGAAGAAAAAGAGGTGCAAGATGGAATAGTCCTTGGGACCTCCTACCCATCCTTATGTTGTATAAACAGGACATGCACACTTTAACAAACCAATCATTTCAACGACAGGGTCTGCCACACGACTGTGGATGAAATGATTGGTTTGTTTGGGCCCCCAACAAAAAAGAAGCAATCAATCTCTCCTTGCACAAACTGGTCCTACAGAGGCAAGATGTCGAACTCATCCTCATCCTCCAATTCCTCACCCCTTTCAGTGTGAACATCCTCCTCCTCACAGAGAATTAATTCGTCCCCATTGGAATCCACCATCACAAGTCCCTATGTATTTTCTGGAGGCAATTGCTGGTAAAGGTCTTCTGGGAGGAATTTATAATTCATTTTGATGAACATCATCTTCTCCACATTTTGTGGAAGTAACCTCCTACGCCGATCGCTGATAAGGTTACTGGCTGCACTAAACACTCTTTCGGAGTACACACTGGAGGGGGAGAAACTTAGGTAAAATAAAGCCAGTTTGTGCAAGGGCATCCAAATTGCGTCTTTTTCCTGCCATTATACGTACGGACTGTCTGACATGCCTACTTGGATGCTATCACTCATATAATCTTCCACAATTCTTTCAATGGTGACAGAATCATGTCAGTAATTGTTGGCAGGTCCTTCAGTCCGAACCAGATGTCCACACTCGCTCCTGACTGCCCTGCATCACCGCCAACGGGTGGACTCGGAAATCTTATCCTTTTCCTCGCAGCCCCAGTTGCAGGAGAAAATGAAGAAGGAGCTGTTGATGGGTCACGTTCCGCTTGATTTGAAAATTTTCTCACCAGCAGGTCTTTGAACCTCTGCAGACTTGTGTCTGCCGGAAAGAGAGATACAGCATAGGCTTTAAATCTAGGATCGAGCACAGTGGCTAATATGTAGTGCTCTGATTTCAACAGATTGACCACACTTGAATCCTGGCAAAGCAAATGAAGGGCTCCATCCACAAGTCCCACATACTTTGCAGAAGCCTGATAAGGGGAATGACTTGACTCAACTGACTTCACATGTGGCAAGTTCGAAGGGTTGGAGAACCTTGCACAAGACAGAAATCATTCTCCACTGCGCTTGAGTCAGGTGCATTCCCCCTCCTTTGCCTATATCATAGGTGGATGTATAGGCTTGAATGGCCTTTTGCTGCTCCTCCATCCTCTGAAGCATATAGAGTGTTGAATTCCACCTTGTTACCACCTCTTGCTTCAGGTGATGGCAGGGCAGGTTCAGGAGTGATTGTTCATGCTCCAGTCTTCGTCAGGCAGTGGCTGAATGTCGAAAGTGGCACACAATTTTTTGGGCCACCGACAGCATCTCCTGCATGCCCCTGTCATTTTTCAAAAAATTCTGCACCACGAAATTAATTGTATGTGGAAAAACATGGAATGTGCTGGAATTTGCCCAGATGTAATGCACGCACAATATTGGTGGCATTGTCCGCTATCACAAATCCCCAGGAGAGTCTATTTGGGGTAAGCCATTGTGCGATGATGTCCCTCAGTTTCCGTAAGAGGTTGTCAGCGGTGTGCCTCTTATGGAAAGCGGTGACACATAGTGTACCCTGCCTAGGAACGAGTTGGCGTTTGCAAGATGCTGCTACTGTTGCCGCTACTGTTGTTGTTGCTGCGGGAGGCAATACATCTACTCTGTGGGGTGTCACAGTCATATAGTCCTTAGTCTGCCTTGTTCCACTTGTCCACATGTCCGTGAGTAAGTGGACAGTGGGTACAACTGCATTTTTTAGGACACTGAGGACCCTTTTTCTGACGTCTTTGTACATTCTTGCTATCACCTGCCTAGTGAAGTGAAACCTAGATGGGATTTGGTAACGGGGACACACTACCTAAAACAATTCTCTAAGTCCTACTGAACTAATGGCGGATACCAGATGAACGTCTAACACCAACATAGCTGTCAAGGCCTCAGTTATCCGCTTTGCAACAGGATGACTGCTGTCATATTTCATCTTCCTCACAAAGGACTGTTGGACAGTCAATTGCTTAGTTAAAGTAGTACAAGTGGTCTTCTGACTTCCCCTCAGGGATGACGATCGACTCCCAGCAGCAACAACTGCAGTGGCAGCAACAGCAGCAGTAGGCGTACCACTCAAGGATCCTCCAAAGGAATCCCGTTTAGGAGAGGACACCTCAGTATTGCCAGTGACATGGCCTGCAGGAATACTGACGTTCCTGACTGAGGAGGAAGTTGATGTTGAGGGAGTTTGTGGTGTGGCTTGCAGGAGCTTGGGTACAAGAGGAAGAAGGGATTTAGGTGTCAGTGGACTGCTTACGCTCTTACACAAAGTTTCACAACTTGACACTGACTTCTGATGAATGCGCTACAGGCGATGTATAAGGGAAAATATTCCTGGTCGGTTAACGTCCTTACCCCTACTTATTACAGACTGGCAGAGGCAACACACAGCTTGACACCTTTTATCCGGATAGGTGAAGAAATAATTCTCAACCGAAAAGGTGGCTTTTTTGGCATTTTTCCCAGGCATCACAATGGGCTTATTCATCCCACAGACAATAGGTGACTCCCCCAGTGCCTGATTTAAACAAACTACATCACCATCAGAATACTCATCGTCAACTTTCTCCTCAGCACCAGTAACACCCATATCCTCATCCTGGTGTACTTCAACACTGACATCTTCAATTTGAATATTAGAAACTGGACTGTGTGTGCTCCCTCCAGCACTTGCAGAGGGCATGCAAATGGTGGAAGGAGACACCTCTTCCCGTCCAGTGTTGGGAAGGTCAGGCATCGCAACCGCTGACACACTTGGAGATTTGTGATACCATCTTAGAATGCACATTTCTTTGCTGTGCTTTTGCCAGCTTAACTCTTTTTATTATTCTAGAGGGAGTATAAGGGCTTCCATCGTCATGTGAAGCTGAACCACTAGTAATGAACATAGGCCAGGGCCTTAGCCATCCCTTGCCTCTCCTTGTCGTAAATGGCATATTGGCAAGTTTATGTTTCTCCTCAGACCATTTAAAAAAAATAATTGGTCATTTTACTGAACTTTTGCTTTTTGGTTTTGACATTCCCTCTACTATGACATTGGGCATTTGCCTTGGCAGATGACGTTGATGGCATTTCATCATTTATGTCATGACTAGTGGCAGCAGCTTCAGCACTAGGAGGAAGTGGATCTTGATCTTTCCCTATTTTGTCCTCCATATTTTTTGTTCTCCATTATTTTTCTGGAGTTATATAACAATATGCGGAACAGGAGAGCGTACCTCTACACCACACAGGGCAAACCCTGTGAAAATTAATTGGATTAAATATTAATAACCCCTTTATTCGGAGTAAATAATATACAGCACAGGACAGCACCACTGAACTTATATGGCAGCACCACTGGACTGGACTTATACGGCATTACCACTGGAATTATAAGGCAGGATCACTCGATTTATATGGCAGTATGACTGGTATTATATGGCAGTACCACTGGACTTATAGGGCAGTACCACTTGACATATACAGCAGTATCACTGGACTGGATTTATACACCAGTACTGCTGGAATTATACACCACTACCACTGGAATTATACGGCAGTATCACTGGAATTATATGGCATTACCACTGGACTTATAGGGCAGTACCACTGGATATATACAGCAGTATCACTGGACTGGATTTATACACCAGTACTGCTGGAATTATACACCCCTACCACTGGAATTATACGGCAGTATCACTGGATTTATATGCTAGTACCACTGGAATTGTACGGCAGGATCACTGGAACTATACAGCAGTACCACTGTATTTATATGGCAGCACCACTGGACATATACGGCAGTATCACTGGACTGGATTTATATGCTAGTACTGCTGGAATTATATGGCAGTACCACTGGAATTATATGGCAGGATCACTGGAATTATACGGCAGTACCACTGGATTTATACGGCAGAACCACTGGGCATATACGGCAGTACCACTGGACATATACGGCAGTATCACTGGACTGGATTTATACGCCAGTACCACTGGAATTATACAGCAGTATCACTGGATTTATATGCCAGTACCACTGAAATTATACGGCAGGATAACTGAAATTATACAGCAGTATCACTGGAGTTATACGCCAGTACCATTGGAATTATACGGCAGTACCACTGGAATTATATGGCAGTACCACTGGACATATACGGCAATATCACTGGACTGTATTTATAGCACAGTACCACTAGACATATACGGCAGTATCACTGGAATTATATGGCATTACCACTGGATATATATGGCAGTATCACTGGACTGGATTTATACGCCAGTACCACTGGAATTATACGGCAGTATCACTGGATTTATATGCTAGTACCACTGGAATTGTACGGCAGGATCACTGGAACTATACAGCAGTACCACTGTATTTATATGGCAGCACCACTGGACATATACGGCAGTACCACTGGATTTATACGGCAGAACCACTGGGCATATACGGCAGTACCACTGGACATATACGGCAGTATCACTGGACTGGATTTATACGCCAGTACCACTGGAATTATACGGCAGTATCACTGGATTTATATGCTAGTACCACTGGAATTGTACGGCAGGATCACTGGAACTATACAGCAGTACCACTGTATTTATATGGCAGCACCACTGGACATATACGGCAGTATCACTGGACTGGATTTATATGCTAGTACTGCTGGAATTATATGGCAGTACCACTGGAATTATATGGCAGGATCACTGGAATTATACGGCAGTACCACTGGATTTATACGGCAGAACCACTGGGCATATACGGCAGTACCACTGGACATATACGGCAGTATCACTGGACTGGATTTATACGCCAGTACCACTGGAATTATACAGCAGTATCACTGGATTTATATGCCAGTACCACTGGAATTATACGGCAGGATCACTGAAATTATACAGCAGTATCACTGGAGTTATACGCCAGTACCTTTGGAATTTATACGGCAGTACCACTGGAATTATATGGCAGTACCACTGGACATATACGGCAATATCACTGGACTGTGTTTATAGCACAGTACCACTAGACATATACGGCAGTATCACTGGAATTATATGGCATTACCACTGGATATATATGGCAGTATCACTGGACTGGATTTATACACCAGTACCGCTGGATTTATATGCCAGTACCACTGGAATTATACGGCAATATCACTGGATTTATACGGCAGTACCGCTGGACATATACAGCAGCACAGGGACACCACCACAGGACTAATGCAGGATAACACAGCACCACTGCAATGGACTGGACTTATACAGCAGCACTGGACATATGGCAGCAGTGGACACCACCACTGTGACTGGACTAATGCAGCAAAATACACTACCACTGAACTGATGCAGGACACCGAGGATGGAGACACTTCCACTCTCTACACTCTCCAATGCCGGAGTGACAATTGCGGCGACACACGGCTCCCAACCCCACGAGAATCCGACAGCGGGATGATGACGTTTTTCCTCGTTCTCTTTTCCGAGCCAGGTGGGAAACCCCGAGCCGGACTCGGATCTGGGCTTGGGTGATGAAGTCCGGTAGGGTTCGGTTCTCAGGGAACCGAACCCGCTCATCTCTACTAAATATGAAATTTTTATATTTTTAATGATGTATTCATGTGTATATTATGGCTTACAGACAGTGTCTCTGTATATTCTTACATAATCAAGGAGTGTCTGTGGGTGGAAAGCTAGAGGAGAGAGAGGGAGAGGAGAGTAAAAGAGACAGGATGGGAAAAATAACTCAGACAACACCGGGGACAGCAGCTGGTGTATAATAAATGAATACTGTTTGTAACCCCTCCCTAACCGTGACCACCTAAATATAGAGGGTTACCAGAGTGTATATTGAAATAGTGCCTCCACCCAAGCTTATAGGGGATTCCGGCTTGCTTGGGAAAGCCTATAGTAGATGTATGACCGTTATGGTGTTATAACAGTATTTACTAAATATTATATAATTCTATCAAATTTACCTTAGTCGACCTCCCTTTGTCTTTCAGATCCGTCCCAACATCCGTTATATAGAATTTCTCGAAGAACAGGTAAGTTTCGTTAATAAGAATTCACAACCACATCCTTGTTATCCAATGAACTATTGTATTGGTGCATTTACACTCATATATATATTGTAGCTTTCAAGTTAATATTAAATTATAATAGAATATAACCTTAAACTATACAATTTCCTTTGCATGCAGTACAAAAAAACTGAAGAACCGGTTCTTTTTGTTCTCTAAAAATTTCCCAGGATAATCCAAATTACCTTTTTAGTTGCTAAGCGCAACTTATATCTGTCTATCCCTAGTCCCATTCAATTACTAGACCCAAAGGTTTCGTTGGTGCACAAGATGGGGCCCGTGTTGAGCTGGCCAGTAGTAATTGTAATTAAGATGCCTGTCTGTATCCGTATAATTTTATAGTATCTGCACATACAAAAGGTGGGGATTAGTTCATTATCCCGGTTGTAAATTCGGAGGGTATTTGTATACTACCAGGTAATAATACAATTCATATCAGTGAAGACTAGTCCCTAGCATCACTTGATGTCTTCTAGCATCACAAGGCGTACCTTTCAAAGATAAGTACTTTATTCCTTCTTCCTGCAGTCCTTATACACCCGAATAGATCATTTCAGCAAGTTGGATGGGTCATTATGATTCACCGGGACCCATATATCGGCCAGTATTCTTACTCTATCCCCAGATTAAGTCAATGTCATTCATCTCCTTTATGACCTATAGGGACTGCTATGAATCTTCCCTCCTATGTTCCTATCTACAGTACTTGGAGAATGTATCTGGGTTCCTCCTATCTACGGTGCACAGTCTAAGAATAAATATGATGGAAGTAGATTCATATATTTTATGTTAGCAGGCTATATTTGTCCCGTATTTATCTAGCAGGGTCTCTCCTATATGTCCTAGCAAGGAGGGATAGGTGCAAGAGACTCACTGGTGCTGATGTAAGATCCTCCCTCTCCTCCACCTCTAGTGGCATATAGAAAGTGTGACCCAGCACTCCCCCGGTGCAGAACTTCACCTTCTATCTCCCTGCAGTTCGTCTGTATTTATCAGCAAGGGACACGCTATATCTTCCTCTCCTAAGCGGGTGAGTGTAAAATTGTCTGAGGCAATTCAAGTAGTTGTTCGGGTGTGTAGTGGAGGTATCTTCCGTCCAATTTGATATCTCAACAATCTCACTAGGATAAAACTGAAGCTATAGAATTATGGCCGGGAATGGGGAGCCACCTATATGCAAATGGAGCTTTATTTGCTTACAGAGCTCTATTCTTCCACAGTTAACTGCAGCTGTCACTCCAGGCTGTCACCCCTCCCTCAGTTCAGGGCTACATAAGCTGTCAAACTGCTTTCTCTGGAATTTCACTCCCCCTAATGATACATGCGGCTCATTCTTCCGGCAGTACTGCCTACACAGGCTTCCCCTGGGGTCCTACCTCATAAGGGGATACCGCTCTCGGCTGTCCACCACTGACAGCTCAGCTCCGTCTCTTCTCCTCACTGTGCCGTCGTGGCAGTCACTGACTCCCTGCTCTCAAATCCTGCAGCGCTGCCTCGGGGCTCCGTCTCCCTGGCTGCCGCCGCAATGACAGACTCCAGTCTCAGCTCCTCCGGTGATTAGCCATCTCCTCGGTTAGGGTAAGCCCCAGACACGGTCACCGCACTTCTCACCTTCCAACAGCGGCCCGCTCACTCCATCCCCTCCGGTGGTCTGCGTCACCCCTCTTCAACGGACTGTAGCGCGCTCCAGTGCGCTCGTGTCTCCCTGTACAACTCCGGCGGCACGAGGGGTTTCTAGAATAGTCTCTGCCATTCCCTCGTGCCCCCCCTTCTCTACATTGCATAAAAGTACTGATATGATAATTTTATATATGTAACTGGCACCAATACAACATTTATGGTTTAACAATAAACATGCCCCCCTCTACATTCACTATTAGAGTGCTACATTTTCTCCCCCTGGTGATTTGCACTTCTGAAAGGAGTGAACATCACCATCTACTTAGTAGCGCTATGGTTCCATCTAATAATTACTCGCACTGTAACCAAAATATGGCCATAACATTATCAAATTAGGGTGTATTACCAATGGAATTTCCGTTGGTGTGCCCAACTGCTCATAGGTTAAAATTCTTGGGGGCCTCCGAATCCGCTGTGGTCTGGGTGAACTGGGCAGTCCTTCAGATAATAATTCTAATTTTCCTTGGGAAGCGTCTAACAACTCATAGTCTTCCCCTATTTCCCAACTTCCCTCTTCCGATTCCACGGGATGGGGTGCATCAGTCTCTTCGGTTTCTTGCTGCTCCTGCGTAGAAGGCAATTCCTCCCTTAAACATTCTTGGTCTTTATAATAACATCCTGAAGCATATTCATCCATATTGTTATTATTTTCGGTGTCCAATATACTTTCATCACCTTGAGCAGTGGTCAGTTTTTTAGAACCACCCCGTTCCCGGTGAGAACTGTCACTTCCAAGCTCCTTCTCCCACCGGATTTCTTGACCAATAGGGAGCAAATGCTGACGATGATATGTTAATACGGACCCCTGCCCATCAGCCCGTGTCAATTGATATACCGGAATATTAGGCAATTTCTGCATTACTACATAGGGCTCGGTTCTCCATCTATTACTCAGCTTTTGTTTCCTGGGCACTCCTAAGGCTTGTATTAGCACACGGTCCCCTGGCTGCAAACACTATTCCTTTAATCCACGGTCGAAGTGGGTCTTGTTCTTTTCTCCCATGTGCTTCGATGCGGCTTGTGCTATTTGATAAGAATATTTCAACTGTTGACGTAGTTGTTTAATGTACTGAGAGTGTGAGGGTCCAACAGAATAATTAACCTGTGTACCTAAGCAGACATCTACAGGTAGCCTAGCTTCACGGCCAAACATGAGGTAATACGGTGTAAATCCTGTAGTCTCATTTCTGGTGCAATTATATGCGTGCACTAAGGTAGATACATATCTTTTCCACTGATATTTCCTCTGGGTTCCGAGAGTACCGAGCATATTTAACAGTGTCCTGTTAAATCGCTCAGGTTGGTGGATGGAGTAGGTAATACCACCTTCACTCGTTTTATATTCTTTTCTCGAGTATCTATCTGAATTTCTTCTAATTTAACCTCTTTGACTAATTCAGTGAGAGTAGGCGGAGTTCCACGAGCCATAGTGCATCGTAATCGCTGGGCCACCGGATGGTTAGTCAAGGCTCCTTTCAACACCTGTTTCATACGTATCTCGTCTACTGACCCCTTTTCAATGCCTCCTTTGTCGACAATCTGGTATATTAGTCGATCCACCCTATAAATATAGTGGGTCAACGTCTCCCCCGGATCCTGGTACGTCCTATTTAGTCGAGCTAACAAATCTCCCACATCCTCAAGTGTTCCATAGGAGAAGTCCAGAGCTTCGATGTAATCCTTTAAAGTGGCTGTTGTTTTGCTCCTCCTAGTAGCCTGGATTACCCGCATGGCAGGTCCCCTTAAACTCTCTACTATTCTCTGTTTTTTGATATGCTCTGGGCAGTGCCATTCTTCCGAATGCTGAATGGCAGCCTCTCGCCAAGTGTCATAAGTCTCTTCTCCTGTCGGTACAGGTGTAATTCCCGAGAATATTCTTAGTCTACGATATCCTCCCTCATAATGCCAACGCTCCAGTTGGCTGACCATCTTGTCTACTACCACTTCTACTCCGGGTCCCGAGACATCCTCCTTATTCACTGAAGACTCTTGGGTGTCAGCCGTAGGCAGAGAATCCCCTATCAGCAGAGGCCCGGTACCTGAATCACCTCCCGAGTGGGCCTCGGCTGCTACCATCTCCTCCCCTTCGGGCCATAGCACTTGTACTTTCCCTCCACCAACCCCCTCCACTATTACCAAGAAGGGGATTAAAGTCTTATCAAAGGGGTTTCTATTACTAATCAATATAGCATAGGTATCACCTTATTGTCCTTTCCACCGATCCACCACACAAGGCTGACTGATGCCATAAAAATTTCCTACCGCCCGTACCGCCAAGTCATCATTAACGGAGTTAAGCTGTCCTATAAGAACAAAACTACATAGAGGCTCCACTCCCTTCTCCCTACACCATCTGTAGATATCTGTCACCGTGACCTCCTCCATGGTCCCCTTGTGGCCAGGACTCCTGAGTGGGTATTATCTTCTGTCGGGATCTCAGCAGTGCCTCCAAATGTAACCCCTCCCTAACCGTGACCACCTAAATATAGAGGGTTACCAGAGTGTATATTGAAATAGTGCCTCCACCCAAGCTTATAGGGGATTCTGGCTTGCTTGGGAAAGCCTATAGTAGATGTATGACCGTTATGGTGTTATAACAGTATTTACTAAATATTATACAATTCTATCAAATTTACCTTAGTCGACCTCCCTTTGTCTTTCAGATCCGTCCCAAAATCCGTTATATAGAATTTCTCGAAGAACAGGTAAGTTTCGTTAATAAGAATTCACAACCACATCCTTGTTATCCAATGAACTATTGTATTGGTGCATTTACACTCATATATATATTGTAGCTTTCAAGTTAATATTAAATTATAATAGAATATAACCTTAAACTATACAATTTCCTTTGCATGCAGTACAAAAAAACTGAAGAACCGGTTCTTTTTGTTCTCTAAAAATTTCCCAGGATAATCCAAATTACCTTTTTAGTTGCTAAGCGCAACTTATATCTGTCTATCCCTAGTCCCATTCAATTACTAGACCCAAAGGTTTCGTTGGTGCACAAGATGGGGCCCGTGTTGAGCTGGCCAGTAGTAATTGTAATTAAGATGCCTGTCTGTATCCGTATAATTTTATAGTATCTGCACATACAAAAGGTGGGGATTGGTTCATTATCCCGGTTGTAAATTCGGAGGGTATTTGTATACTACCAGGTAATAATACAATTCATATCAGTGAAGACTAGTCCCTAGCATCACTTGATGTCTTCTAGCATCACAAGGCGTACCTTTCAAAGATGAGTACTTTATTCCTTCTTCCTGCAGTCCTTATACACCCGAATAGATCATTTCAGCAAGTTGGATGGGTCATTATGATTCACCGGGACCCATATATCGGCCAGTATTCTTACTCTATCCCCAGATTAAGTCAATGTCATTCATCTCCTTTATGACCTATAGGGACTGCTATGAATCTTCCCTCCTATGTTCCTATCTACAGTACTTGGAGAATGTATCTGGGTTCCTCCTATCTACGGTGCACAGTCTAAGAATAAATATGATGGAAGTCGATTCATATATTTTATGTTAGCAGACTATATTTGTCCCGTATTTATCTAGCAGGGTCTCTCCTATATGTCCTAGCAAGGAGGGATAGGTGCAAGAGACTCACTGGTGCTGATGTAAGATCCTCCCTCACCTCCACCTCTAGTGGCATATAGAAAGGGTGACCCAGCACTCCCCCGGTGCAGAACTTCACCTTCTATCTCCCTGCAGTTCGTCTGTATTTATCAGCAAGGGACAAGCTATATCTTCCTCTCCGAAGCGGGTGAGTGTAAAATTGTCTGAGGCAATTCAAGTAGTTGTTCGGGTGTGTAGTGGAGGTATCTTCCGTCCAGTATGATATCTCAACAATCTCACTAGGATAAAACTGAAGCTATAGAATTATGGCCAGGAATGGGGAGCCACCTATATGCAAATGGAGCTTTATTTGCTTACAGAGCTCCATTCTTCCACAGTTAACTGCAGCTGTCACTCCAGGCTGTCACCCCTCCCTCAGTTCAGGGCTACATAAGCTGTCAAACTGCTTTCTCTGGAATTTCACTCCCCCTAATGATACATGCGGCTCATTCTTCCGGCGGTACTGCCTACACAGGCTTTCCCTGGGGTCCTACCTCATAAGGGGATACCGCTCTCGGCTGTCCACCACTGACAGCTCAGCTCCGTCTCTTCTCCTCACTGTGCCGTTGTGGCGGTCACTGACTCCCTGCTCTCAAATCCTGGAGCGCTGCCTCGGGGCTCCGTCTCCCTGGTTGCCGCCGCAATGACAGACTCCAGTCTCAGCTCCTCCGGTGATTAGCCGTCTCCTCGGTTAGGGTAAGCCCCAGACACGGTCACCGCACTTCTCACCTTTCAACAGCGGCCCGCTCACTCCATCCCCTCCGGTGGTCTGCGTCACCCCTCTTCAACGGACTGTCGCGCGCTCCAGTGCGCTCGTGTCTCCCTGTACAACTCCGGCGGCACGAGGGGTTTCTAGAATAGTCTCTGCCATTCCCTCGTGCCCCCCCTTCTCTACATTGCATAAAAGTACTGATATGATAATTTTATATATGTAACTGGCACCAATACAACATTTATGGTTTAACAATAAACATGCCCCCCTCTACATTCACTATTAGAGTGCTACATGTTCACTAACCCAGCATTCTGAAATATTACTTGTGGCAATTAAGATTAATTTAACTTCTAAACAGTTTATCATTTTTAGTAGATTACACAA